>NW_024061516.1:0-50000 GCF_016432855.1 Salvelinus namaycush
TATTGAGATATTAATGTAGAGCGCTGTGTTATCTCTGAGCTATTAATATAGAGCGGCTGTGTATCTCTGAGATATTAATATAGAGCGCCTGTGTTATCTCTGAGCTATAATATAGAGCGCTTGTTGTTATTCTCTGAGCTATTAATATAGAGCGCTGTGTTATCTCTGAGCTATTAATATAGAGCGCTGTGTTATCTCTGAGCTATTAATATAGAGCGCTGTGTTATCTCTGAGCTATTAATATAGAGCGCTGTGTTATCTCTGAGCTATTAATATAGAGCACTGTGTTATCTCTGAGCTATTAATATAGAGCGCTGTGTTATCTCTGAGCTATTAATATAGAGCACTGTGTTATCTCTGAGCTATTAATATAGAGCACTGTGTTATCTCTGAGCTATTAATTAATATAGAGGCCTTTTATGATTTGATGATGATTTTAACTCTTTGTTGTGATTGGGTGACCTCTGACCTTTGTGTTTCGTAGGTAAGGGTCGAGGTCGGCAGGTCATTGCTGTTGCCAGGACAGCAGACGTGGTCATCATGATGCTGGACGCCACCAAGGGAGACGTACAGAGGTGTGTGTTCTGTTCTTAGTACTATCAGCTAGTTAGTTACTAGTTAGGTTCTGTCTGTCCCAGCTAGTTAGTTAGTGTGTTCTGTCTGTCCCAGCTGGTTAGTTAGTGTGTTCTGTCTGTCCCAGCTGGTTAGTTAGTGTGTTCTGTCTGTCCCAG
The DNA here is from genome assembly GCF_016432855.1 of Salvelinus namaycush. Classification (NCBI taxonomy): domain Eukaryota; kingdom Metazoa; phylum Chordata; class Actinopteri; order Salmoniformes; family Salmonidae; genus Salvelinus; species Salvelinus namaycush. The sequence goes on from NW_024061516.1 coordinate 732, forward strand.
CTGGTTAGTTAGTGTGTTCTGTCTGTCCCAGCTGGTTAGTTAGTGGGTTCTGTCTGGCCCAGCTGGTTAGTTAGTGTGTTCTGTCTGTCCCAGCTGGTTAGTTAGTGTGTTCTGTCTGTCCCAGCTGGTTAGTTAGTGTGTTCTGTCTGGCCCAGCTGGTTAGTTAGTGTGTTCTGTCTGTCCCAGCTGGTTAGTTAGTGGGTTCTGTCTCCCAGCTGGTTAGTTAGTGGGTTCTGTCTGTCCCAGCTGGTTAGTTAGTGGGTTCTGTCTGTCCCAGCTGGTTAGTTAGTGTGTTCTGTCTGGCCCAGCTGGTTAGTTAGTGGGTTCTGTCTGTCCCAGCTGGTTAGTTAGTGTGTTCTGGCTGGCCCAGCTGGTTAGTTAGTGTGTTCTGTCTGTCCCAGCTGGTTAGTTAGTGTGTTCTGTCTGTCCCAGCTGGTTAGTTAGTGGGTTCTGTCTGTCCCAGCTGGTTAGTTAGTGGGTTCTGTCTGTCCCAGCTGGTTAGTTAGTGTGTTCTGTCTGGCCCAGCTGGTTAGTTAGTGGGTTCTGTCTGTCCCAGCTGGTTAGTTAGTGGGTTCTGTCTGTCCCAGCTGGTTAGTTAGTGTGTTCTGTCTGGCCCAGCTGGTTAGTTAGTGTGTTCTGTCTGTCCCAGCTGGTTAGTTAGTGGGTTCTGTCTCCCAGCTGGTTAGTTAGTGTGTTCTGTCTGTCCCAGCTGGTTAGTTAGTGTGTTCTGTCTGTCCCAGCTGGTTAGTTATTGTGTTCTGTCTGGCCCAGCTGGTTAGTTAGTGGGTTTTGTCTGGCCCAGCTGGTTAGTTAGTGGGTTCTGTCTGTCCCAGCTGGTTAGTTAGTGGGTTCTGTCTCCCAGCTGGTTAGTTAGTGGGTTCTGTTTGTCCCAGCTGGTTAGTTAGTGGGTTCTGTCTGTCCCAGCTGGTTAGTTAGTGGGTTCTGTCTGTCCCAGCTGGTTAGTTAGTGGGTTCTGTCTGGCCCAGCTGGTTAGTTAGTGGGTTCTGTCTGGCCCAGCTGGTTAGTTAGTGGGTTCTGTCTGGCCCAGCTGGTTAGTTAGTGGGTTCTGTCTGGCCCAGCTGGTTAGTTAGTGGGTTCTGTCTGGCCCAGCTGGTTAGTTAGTGGGTTCTGTCTGGCCCAGCTGGTTAGTTAGTGGGTTCTGTCTGGCCCAGCTGGTTAGTTAGTGGGTTCTGTCTGGCCCAGCTGGTTAGTTAGTGGGTTCTGTCTGGCCCAGCTGGTTAGTTAGTGGGTTCTGTCTGTCCCAGCTGGTTAGTTAGTGGGTTCTGGCTCCCCAGGTTAGTTAGTTAGTTAGTGTGTTCTGGCTCCCCAGGTTAGTTAGTTAGTTAGTTAGTGTGTTCTGGCTCCCCAGGTTAGTTAGTTAGTTAGTTAGTTAGTGTGTTCTGGCTCCCCAGGTTAGTTAGTTAGTTAGTTAGTGTGTTCTGGCTCCCCAGGTTAGTTAGTTAGTTAGTGTGTTCTGGCTCCCCAGGTTAGTTAGTTAGTGTGTTGTGTCTCCCCAGGTTAGTTAGTTAGTTAGTGTGGTTGGTTAGTTAGTTAGTGTGTTCTGTCTCCCCAGGTTAGTTAGTTAGTTAGTGTGGTTGGTTAGTTAGTTAGTGTGTTCTGTCTCCTCAGGTTAGTTAGTTAGTGTGTTGTGTCTCCCCAGGTTAGTTAGTTAGTGTGGTTGGTTAGTTAGTTAGTGTGTTCTGTCTCCCCAGGTTAGTTAGTTAGTTAGTGTGGTTGGTTAGTTAGTTAGTGTGTTCTGTCTCCCCAGGTTAGTTAGTTAGTTAGTGTGTTCTGTCTCCCCAGGTTAGTTAGTTAGTTAGTGTGGTTGGTTAGTTAGTGTGTTCTGTCTCCCCAGGTTAGTTAGTTAGTTAGTGTGGTTGGTTAGTTAGTTAGTGTGTTCTGGCTCCCCAGGTTAGTTAGTTAGTGTGTTCTGTCTCCCCAGGTTAGTTAGTTAGTGTGTTCTGTCTCCCCAGGTTAGTTAGTTAGTGTGTTGTGTCTCCTCAGGAAACTCCTGGAGAAAGAGTTGGAGTCCGTTAGTTAGTTAGTGTGTTCTGTCTCCCCAGGTTAGTTAGTTAGTGTGTTCTGTCTCCCCAGGTTAGTTAGTTAGTGTGTTGTGTCTCCTCAGGAAACTCCTGGAGAAAGAGTTGGAGTCCGTTAGTTAGTTAGTGTGTTCTGTCTCCCCAGGTTAGTTAGTTAGTGTGTTCTGTCTCCTCAGGTTAGTTAGTTAGTGTGTTGTGTCTCCTCAGGTTAGTTAGTTAGTGTGTTCTGTTAGTTAGTTAGTGTGTTCTGTCTCCTCAGGTTAGTTAGTTAGTTAGTGTGTTCTGTCTCCCCAGGTTAGTTAGTTAGTTAGTGTGTTCTGGCTCCCCAGGTTAGTTAGTTAGTGTGTTCTGTCTCCCCAGGTTAGTTAGTTAGTGTGTTGTGTCTCCTCAGGTTAGTTAGTTAGTTAGTGTGTTCTGTCTCCCCAGGTTAGTTAGTTAGTTAGTGTGTTGTGTCTCCCCAGGTTAGTTAGTTAGTGTGTTCTGTTAGTTAGTTAGTGTGTTCTGTCTCCTCAGGTTAGTTAGTTAGTTAGTGTGTTCTGTCTCCCCAGGTTAGTTAGTTAGTTAGTGTGTTCTGGCTCCCCAGGTTAGTTAGTTAGTGTGTTCTGGCTCCCCAGGTTAGTTAGTTAGTGTGTTCTGTCTCCCCAGGTTAGTTAGTTAGTTAGTGTGTTCTGTCTCCCCCGGTTAGTTAGTTAGTTAGTGTGTTCTGTCTCCCCAGGTTAGTTAGTTAGTTAGTGTGGTTGGTTAGTTAGTTAGTGTGTTCTGGCTCCCCAGGTTAGTTAGTTAGTGTGTTCTGGCTCCCCAGGTTAGTTAGTTAGTGTGTTCTGTCTCCCCAGGTTAGTTAGTTAGTTAGTGTGTTCTGTCTCCCCCGGTTAGTTAGTTAGTGTGTTCTGTCTGTCTCCCCAGGTTAGTTAGTTAGTGTGTTCTGTCTCCCCAGGTTAGTTAGTTAGTTAGTGTGTTCTGTCTCCCCAGGTTAGTTAGTTAGTGTGTTGTGTCTCCCCAGGTTAGTTAGTTAGTGTGTTCTGTTAGTTAGTTAGTGTGTTCTGTTAGTTAGTTAGTGTGTTCTGGCTCCCCAGGTTGGTTAGTTAGTGTGTTCTGGCTCCCCAGGTTAGTTAGTTAGTGTGTTCTGGCTCCCCAGGTTAGTTAGTTAGTGTGTTCTGTCTGTCTCCCCAGGTTAGTTAGTTAGTGTGTTCTGTCTCCCCAGGTTAGTTAGTTAGTTAGTGTGTTCTGTCTCCCCAGGTTAGTTAGTTAGTTAGTGTGTTCTGTCTCCCCAGGTTAGTTAGTTAGTTAGTGTGTTCTGGCTCCCCAGGTTAGTTAGTTAGTGTGTTCTGGCTCCCCAGGTTAGTTAGTTAGTTAGTGTGTTCTGTCTGTCTCCCCAGGTTAGTTAGTTAGTGTGTTCTGTCTCCCCAGGTTAGTTAGTTAGTTAGTGTGTTCTGTCTCCCCAGGTTAGTTAGTTAGTTAGTGTGTTCTGTCTCCCCAGGTTAGTTAGTTAGTTAGTGTGTTGTGTCTCCCCAGGTTAGTTAGTTAGTGTGTTCTGTTAGTTAGTTAGTGTGTTCTGTTAGTTAGTTAGTGTGTTCTGGCTCCCCAGGTTAGTTAGTTAGTTAGTGTGTTCTGTCTCCCCAGGTTAGTTAGTTAGTGTGTTCTGTCTCCCCAGGTTAGTTAGTTAGTGTGTTCTGTCTCCTCAGGTTAGTTAGTTAGTGTGTTGTGTCTCCTCAGGTTAGTTAGTTAGTTAGTGTGTTCTGTCTCCCCAGGTTAGTTAGTTAGTGTGTTCTGTCTCCCCAGGTTAGTTAGTTAGTGTGTTCTGTCTCAGGTTAGTTAGTTAGTGTGTTCTGTCTCCTCAGGAAACTCCTGGAGAAAGAGTTGGAGTCCGTCGGCATCAGACTCAACCGCTCCAAACCCAACATCTATTTTAAGGTCAGTTTCTCCATCACATTATGTTATATATTTTACATTTAACCTTTTATTTAACAAGTCATTTAAGAACAAATTCTTCATTACAATGACGGCTACCCCGGCCAAACCATGACGACGCTGTGCATCGCCCTATGAGACTCCCAATCACGGCCGGATGTGATACAGCCTGGACTCGAACCAGGGACTGTAGTGACGCCTCTTGCACTGAGATGCAGTGTCTCAGACCGCTGCCCCACTCGGGAGCTCATGTGTATATGGATACCCTTCTAATGAGTGGATTCTTTTTCAGCCACACCCGCTCCTGATAAGTGGATAGAATCCAGCACACAGCCATGCAATCTCCATAGACAAACATCGGCAGTAGAATGGCCTTACTGAAGAGCTCAGTGACTTTCAACGTGACACCGTCATAGGATGCCACCTTTCCAACAAGTCAGTTCATCACATTTCTGCCCTGCTAGAGTTGCCCCGGTCAACTGTAAGTGCTGTTATTGTGAAGTGGAAACGTCTAGGAGCAACAACGGCTCAGCCACGACGTGGTAGACCGCCATTGGATTCTGGAGCAGTGGAAATACGTTCTCTGGAGTGATGAATCACACTTCACCATCTGGCAGTCCGACGGATGAATCTGGGTTTGGCGGGTGCCAGGAGAACGCTACCTGCCCCAATGCATAGTGCCAACTGTAAAGTTTGGTGGAGGAGGAATAATGGTCTGTGGCTGTTTTTCATGGTTCGGGTCCCTTAGTTCCAGTGAAGGAAAATCTTAACGCTACAGAATACAATGACATTCTAGATGATTCTGTGCTTCCAACTTTGTGGCAACAGTTTGGGGAAGGTCCTTTCCTGTTTCAGCATGCACATAGCGAGGTCCATACAGAAACGGTTTGTCGATCTGTGTGGAAGAACTTGACTGGCCTGCACAGAGCCCTGACCTCAACCCCATCGAACACCTTTGGGATGAATTGGAACGCCGACTGCGAGCCAGGCCTAATCGCCCAACATCAGTGCCCGACCTCACTAATGCTCTTGTGGCTGAATGGAAGCAAGTCCCAGCAGCAATGTTCCAACATCTAGTGGAAAGCCTTCCCAGAAGAGTGGAGGCTGTTATAGCAGCAATGTTCCAACATCTAGTGGAAAGCCTTCCCAGAAGAATGGAGGCTGTTATAGCAGCAATGTTCCAACATCTAGTGGAAAGCCTTCCCAGAAGAGTGGAGGCTGTTATAGCAGCAATGTTCCATCATCTAGTGGAAAGTCTTCCCAGAAGAGTGGAGGCTGTTATAGCAGCAATGTTCCAACATCTAGTGGAAAGCCTTCCCAGAAGAGTGGAGGCTGTTATAGCAGCAATGTTCCAACATCTAGTGGAAAGTCTTCCCAGAAGAATGGAGGCTGTTATAGCAGCAATGTTCCAACATCTAGTGGAAAGCCTTCCCAGAAGAATGGAGGCTGTTATAGCAGCAATGTTCCAACATCTAGTGGAAAGCCTTCCCAGAAGAGTGGAGGCTGTTATAGCAGCAATGTTCCATCATCTAGTGGAAAGCCTTCCCTGAAGAGTGGAGGCTGTTATAGCAGCAATGTTCCATCATCTAGTGGAAAGCCTTCCCTGAAGAGTGGAGGCTGTTATAGCAGCAATGTTCCATCATCTAGTGGAAAGCCTTCCCAGAAGAGTGGAGGCTGTTATAGCAGCAATGTTCCATCATCTAGTGGAAAGTCTTCCCAGAAGAATGGAGGCTGTTATAGCAGCAATGTTCCAACATCTAGTGGAAAGCCTTCCCTGAAGAGTGGAGGCTGTTATAGCAGCAATGTTCCAACATCTAGTGGAAAGCCTTCCCAGAAGAGTGGAGGCTGTTATAGCAGCAAAGGGGGGACCAACTCCATATTAATGACTTCCCAGAAGAGTGGAGGCTGTTATAGCAGCAAAGGGGGGACCAACTCCATATTAATGCCTATGATTTTGGAATGAGATGTTGGACGACCAGGTGTCCACATACTGTTGGTCATATAGTGTATGTATGATGGTAGTATGTATGTCTGTATGTATGATGCTAGTATGTATGTATGATGCTAGTATGTATGTATGTATGATGCTAGTATGTATGTATGATGCTAGTATGTATGTATGTATGTATGATGCTAGTATGTATGTATGATGCTAGTATGTATGTATGATGCTAGTATGTATGTATGATGCTAGTATGTATGATGCTAGTATGTATGATGCTAGCGTGCTTGTATGTATGTATGATGCTAGTATGTATGTATGATGCTAGTATGTATGTATGATGCTAGCATGTATGTATGATGCTAGCATGTATGTATGATGCTAGCATGTATGTATGATGCTAGTATGTATGATGCTAGCATGTATGTATGATGCTAGCATGTATGTATGATGCTTGTATGTATGTATGTATGATGCTAATATGTATGATGCTAGTATGTATGATGCTAGCATGTATGTATGATGCTAGTATGTATGTATGATGCTAGCATGTATGTATGATGCTAGCATGTATGTATGATGCTAGTATGTATGATGCTAGCATGTATGTGTGATGCTAGTATGTATGATGCTAGTATGTATGATGGTAGTATGTATGATGCTAGTATGTATGTATGTATGATGCTAGTATGTATGATGCTAGTATGTATGTATGTATGATGCTAGTATGTATGATGCTAGTATGTATGTATGATGCTTGTATGTATGTATGTATGATGCTAGTATGTATGTATGATGCTAGTATGTATGTATGATGCTAGTATGTATGTATGATGCTAGTATGTATGTATGATGCTAGTATGTATGTATGTATGTATGATGCTAGTATGTATGTATGATGCTAGTATGTATGTATGTATGTATGTATGTATGTATGTATGTATGATGCTAGTATGTATGTATGTATGATGCTAGTATGTATGTATGATGCTAGTATGTAGTGTTGTGACAACTGCGTGTTTGTGTTCAGCCCAAGAAAGGAGGGGGTCTGTCCTATAACTCCATGGTGCCTCTGACTATGTGTTCTGAGAAACTGGTGCAGCTCATCCTCCACGAATACAGTATCCTTCTACAGACACAATACCAACTACAGACACAATACCAGCACCAACCACAGACACCTTAACGGACCACCTCAGAACAGTAGGTAGAACCTTAACGGACCACCTCAGAACAGTAGGTAGAACCTTAACGGACCACCTCAGAACAGTAGGTAGAACCTTAACGGACCACCTCAGAACAGTAGGTAGAACCTTAACGGTCCACCTCAGAACAGTAGGTAGAACCTTAACGGTCCACCTCAGAACTGTAGGTAGAACCTTAACGGTCCACCTCAGAACAGTAGGTAGAACCTTAACGGTCCACCTCAGAACAGTAGGTAGAACCTTAACGGTCCACCTCAGAACAGTAGGTAGAACCTTAACGATCCACCTCAGAACAGTAGGTAGAACCTTAGCGATCCACCTCAGAACAGTAGGTAGAACCTTAACGATCCACCTCAGAACAGTAGGTAGAACCTTAGCGATCCACCTCAGAACAGTAGGTAGAACCTTAACGATCCACCTCAGAACAGTAGGTAGAACCTTAGCGATCCACCTCAGAACAGTAGCTAGAACCTTAACGATCCACCTCAGAACAGTAGGTAGAACCTTAACGATCCACCTCAGAACAGTAGGTAGAACCTTAACGATCCACCTCATAACTGTAGGTAGAACCTTAACGATCCACCTCAGAACAGTAGGTAGAACCTTAACGATCCACCTCAGAACAGTAGGTAGAACCTTAACGATCCACCTCAGAACAGTAGGTAGAACCTTAACGATGCGCCTCAGAAATCTTCAATGCGGAGGTTCTGTTCCGAGAAGACAGCACTCCTGATGACTTCATCGACGTCATTGTTGGGAACCGAGTTTACATGCCCTGTTTATACGTACGTATCTGATCTATGATCTAGCTCTATGTTTATACGTACCTGTTCTATGATCTAGCTCTATGTTTATACGTACCTGATCTATGATCTAGCTCTATATTTATACGTACCTGATCTATGATCTAGCTCTATGTTTATACGTACGTACCTGATCTATGATCTAGCTCTGTTTATGCGTACCTGATCTATGATCTAGCTCTATGTTTATACGTACCTGATCTATGATCTAGCTCTATGTTTATACATACGTACCTGATCTATGATCTAGCTCTATGTTTATACATACGTACCTGATCTATGATCTAGCTCTATGTTTATACATACGTACCTGATCTATGATCTAGCTCTAGGTTTATACATACGTACCTGATCTATGATCTAGCTCTGTTTATACGTACCTGATCTATGATCTAGCTCTATGTTTATACGTACCTGATCTATGATCTAGCGCTATGTTTATACGTACCTGATCTATGATCTAGCTCTATGTTTATACGTACCTGATCTATGATCTAGCTCTATGTTTATACGTACCTGATCTATGATCTAGTTCTATGTTTATACGTACCTGATCTATGATCTAGCTCTGTTTATACGTACCTGATCTATGATCTAGCTCTATGTTTATACGTACCTGATCTATGATCTAGCTCTATGTTTATACGTACCTGATCTATGATCTAGCTCTATGTTTATACATACGTACCTGATCTATGATCTAGCTCTATGTCTATACGTAACTGATCTATGATCTAGCTCTGTGTTTATACGTACCTGATCTATGATCTAGCTCTATGTTAATACGTACCTGATCTATATCTGTACCAGACCAATGAATATATAGTTGTGTGTGTGTGTGGTGTGTCTGTGTGTGTGTGTGTGTGTGTGTAGGTGTACAACAAGGTGGATCAGATCTCTATAGAGGAGGTGGACAGACTGGCTCACGAACCCCACAGCGTCGTCATCAGGTCGGAAACTACCCTGTCTGTCTGTCTGTTATACCTGTCTGTCTGTCTGTCTGTCTGTCTGAGCACTGGCGATCATGTGTTAATGCTGTCTGTCTGACTGTCTCTCTGTCTGACTGTCTGTCTGTCTGTCTGACTGTCTGTCTGTCTGTCTGACTGTGTCTCTGTCTGTCTGTCTGACTGTGTCTCTGTCTGTCTGACTGTCTGTCTGACTGTCTGTCTGTCTGACTGTGTCTCTGTCTGACTGTCTCTGTCTGACTGTGTCTCTGTCTGACTGTGTCTCTGTCTGACTGTGTCTCTGTCTGACTGTGTGTCTCTGTCTGACTGTCTCTCTGTCTGACTGTGTGTTCTCTCTGTCTGACTGTCTCTCTGTCTGACTGTCTCTCTGTCTGACTGTCTCTCTGTCTGACTGTGTCTCTGTCTGACTGTCTCTGTCTGACTGTCTCTCTGTCTGACTGTGTGTTTTCTCTGTCTGACTGTCTCTCTGTCTGACTGTGTTCTCCCTGTTAGCTGTGGGATGAAGCTGAACCTGGACTACCTGCTAGAGAGGCTGTGGGAATACCTGGCGCTCATCTGTCTTTACACTAAGAAGAGAGGAGGTACACACACACACACACACACACACACACACACACACACACACACACACACACACACACACACACACACACGGGGTGTACGGGGTGTATACTGAGAATGCGTCATGTGCGATTGTGTTGTTTCCTGCTATTGGTTGATGTCGGTAGCTCCTCCCCATATCTGACTGATCAGCTGTTGTCATAGGCTGAATGAGTATGACATCAGCCATTTAAAGTGCACTAGATTTTCAAATTGTCGCAATCCCATCCTAAACACACTCTCTCCCACTCTGTGTTTAGAACCCCTGGTGTCTCCCACGCTGTGTTTAGAACCCCTGGTGTCTCTCCCACGCTGTGTTTAGAACCCCTGGTGTCTCTCCCACTCTGTGTTTAGAACCCCTGGTGTCTCTCCCACGCTGTGTTTAGAACCCCTGGTGTCTCCCACGCTGTGTTTAGAACCCCTGGTGTCTCTCCCACGCTGTGTTTAGAACCCCTGGTGTCTCTCCCACGCTGTGTTTAGAACCCCTGGTGTCTCTCCCACGCTGTGTTTAGAACCCCTGGTGTCTCTCCCACGCTGTGTTTAGAACCCCTGGTGTCTCTCCCACGCTGTGTTTAGAACCCCTGGTGTCTCCCACGCTGTGTTTAGAACCCCTGGTGTCTCCCACGCTGTGTTTAGAACCCCTGGTGTCTCTCCCACGCTGTGTTTAGAACCCCTGGTGTCTCCCACGCTGTGTTTAGAACCCCTGGTGTCTCTCCCACGCTGTGTTTAGAACCCCTGGTGTCTCTCCCACTCTGTGTTTAGAACCCCTGGTGTCTCTCCCACGCTGTGTTTAGAACCCCTGGTGTCTCCCACTCTGTGTTTAGAACCCCTGGTGTCTCTCCCACGCTGTGTTTAGAACCCCTGGTGTCTCTCCCACGCTGTGTTTAGAACCCCTGGTGTCTCTCCCACGCTGTGTTTAGAACCCCTGGTGTCTCTCCCACGCTGTGTTTAGAACCCCTGGTGTCTCTCCCACGCTGTGTTTAGAACCCCTGGTGTCTCTCCCACGCTGTGTTTAGAACCCCTGGTGTCTCTCCCACGCTGTGTTTAGAACCCCTGGTGTCTCTCCCACGCTGTGTTTAGAACCCCTGGTGTCTCTCCCACGCTGTGTTTAGAACCCCTGGTGTCTCTCCCACGCTGTGTTTAGAACCCCTGGTGTCTCTCCCACGCTGTGTTTAGAACCCCTGGTGTCTCCCACGCTGTGTTTAGAACCCCTGGTGTCTCTCCCACGCTGTGTTTAGAACCCCTGGTGTCTCTCCCACGCTGTGTTTAGAACCCCTGGTGTCTCTCCCACGCTGTGTTTAGAACCCCTGGTCTCTCCCACGCTGTGTTTAGAACCCCTGGTGTCTCTCCCACGCTGTGTTTAGAACCCCTGGTGTCTCTCCCACGCTGTGTTTAGAACCCCTGGTCTCTCCCACGCTGTGTTTAGAACCCCTGGTGTCTCTCCCACGCTGTGTTTAGAACCCCTGGTGTCTCTCCCACGCTGTGTTTAGAACCCCTGGTGTCTCTCCCACTCTGTGTTTAGAACCCCTGGTGTCTCTCCCACGCTGTGTTTAGAACCCCTGGTGTCTCCCACGCTGTGTTTAGAACCCCTGGTGTCTCCCACGCTGTGTTTAGAACCCCTGGTGTCTCTCCCACGCTGTGTTTAGAACCCCTGGTGTCTCTCCCACGCTGTGTTTAGAACCCCTGGTGTCTCTCCCACGCTGTGTTTAGAACCCCTGGTGTCTCTCCCACGCTGTGTTTAGAACCCCTGGTGTCTCTCCCACGCTGTGTTTAGAACCCCTGGTGTCTCCCACTCTGTGTTTAGAACCCCTGGTGTCTCTCCCACGCTGTGTTTAGAACCCCTGGTGTCTCTCCCACGCTGTGTTTAGAACCCCTGGTGTCTCCCACGCTGTGTTTAGAACCCCTGGTGTCTCCCACGCTGTGTTTAGAACCCCTGGTGTCTCCCACACTGTGTTTAGAACCCCTGGTGTCTCTCCCACTCTGTGTTTAGAACCCCTGGTGTCTCCCACGCTGTGTTTAGAACCCCTGGTGTCTCTCCCACTCTGTGTTTAGAACCCCTGGTGTCTCTCCCACGCTGTGTTTAGAACCCCTGGTGTCTCTCCCACACTGTGTTTAGAACCCCTGGTGTCTCTCCCACTCTGTGTTTAGAACCCCTGGTGTCTCTCCCACGCTGTGTTTAGAACCCCTGGTGTCTCCCACGCTGTGTTTAGAACCCCTGGTGTCTCTCCCACGCTGTGTTTAGAACCCCTGGTCTCTCCCACGCTGTGTTTAGAACCCCTGGTGTCTCTCCCACGCTGTGTTTAGAACCCCTGGTGTCTCTCCCACGCTGTGTTTAGAACCCCTGGTGTCTCCCACGCTGTGTTTAGAACCCCTGGTGTCTCTCCCACGCTGTGTTTAGAACCCCTGGTGTCTCTCCCACGCTGTGTTTAGAACCCCTGGTGTCTCTCCCACGCTGTGTTTAGAACCCCTGGTGTCTCTCCCACGCTGTGTTTAGAACCCCTGGTGTCTCCCACGCTGTGTTTAGAACCCCTGGTGTCTCCCACGCTGTGTTTAGAACCCCTGGTGTCTCCCACGCTGTGTTTAGAACCCCTGGTGTCTCCCACGCTGTGTTTAGAACCCCTGGTGTCTCCCACGCTGTGTTTAGAACCCCTGGTGTCTCTCCCACGCTGTGTTTAGAACCCCTGGTGTCTCCCACGCTGTGTTTAGAACCCCTGGTGTCTCCCACGCTGTGTTTAGAACCCCTGGTGTCTCTCCCACGCTGTGTTTAGAACCCCTGGTGTCTCCCACGCTGTGTTTAGAACCCCTGGTGTCTCCCACGCTGTGTTTAGAACCCCTGGTGTCTCCCACGCTGTGTTTAGAACCCCTGGTGTCTCCCACGCTGTGTTTAGAACCCCTGGTGTCTCCCACACTGTGTTTAGAACCCCTGGTGTCTCTCCCACGCTGTGTTTAGAACCCCTGGTGTCTCCCACGCTGTGTTTAGAACCCCTGGTGTCTCTCCCACGCTGTGTTTAGAACCCCTGGTGTCTCCCACGCTGTGTTTAGAACCCCTGGTGTCTCTCCCACGCTGTGTTTAGAACCCCTGGTGTCTCTCCCACGCTGTGTTTAGAACCCCTGGTGTCTCCCACGCTGTGTTTAGAACCCCTGGTGTCTCTCCCACTCTGTGTTTAGAACCCCTGGTGTCTCTCCCACGCTGTGTTTAGAACCCCTGGTGTCTCTCCCACGCTGTTTAGAACCCCTGGTGTCTCTCCCACTCTGTGTTTAGAACCCCTGGTGTCTCCCACGCTGTGTTTAGAACCCCTGGTGTCTCTCCCACGCTGTGTTTAGAACCCCTGGTGTCTCTCCCACGCTGTGTTTAGAACCTCTGGTGTCTCCCACGCTGTGTTTAGAACCCCTGGTGTCTCTCCCACGCTGTGTTTAGAACCCCTGGTGTCTCTCCCACGCTGTGTTTAGAACCCCTGGTGTCTCTCCCACGCTGTGTTTAGAACCTCTGGTGTCTCTCCCACGCTGTGTTTAGAACCCCTGGTGTCTCTCCCACGCTGTGTTTAGAACCTCTGGTGTCTCCCACGCTGTGTTTAGAACCTCTGGTGTCTCCCACGCTGTGTTTAGAACCCCTGGTGTCTCTCCCACGCTGTGTTTAGAACCCCTGGTGTCTCTCCCACGCTGTGTTTAGAACCCCTGGTGTCTCCCACGCTGTGTTTAGAACCCCTGGTGTCTCTCCCACGCTGTGTTTAGAACCTCTGGTGTCTCCCACGCTGTGTTTAGAACCCCTGGTGTCTCCCACGCTGTGTTTAGAACCCCTGGTGTCTCTCCCACGCTGTGTTTAGAACCCCTGGTGTCTCCCACGCTGTGTTTAGAACCCCTGGTGTCTCTCCCACGCTGTGTTTAGAACCTCTGGTGTCTCTCCCACGCTGTGTTTAGAACCCCTGGTGTCTCCCACGCTGTGTTTAGAACCCCTGGTGTCTCCCACGCTGTGTTTAGAACCCCTGGTGTCTCCCACGCTGTGTTTAGAACCCCTGGTGTCTCTCCCACGCTGTGTTTAGAACCTCTGGTGTCTCCTGTTGAATTGTGGTCTTGTTGTTTCAGAGAGGCCTGACTTCAGCGATGCCATCATCATGAGAAGAGGAGCATCTGTAGAACATGTGGTGAGCTGAACACACACTGACCTCCTGGCTTTGAACCCCAGGTCGTCGGCACCAGACTGTGTTTTAACCCGCTGAGCTAAAGCCTTAACGACGGTCTCCCTCTCTCCCTGCAGTGCCATCGGATCCACAGAACGTTAGCCAGCCAGTTCAAGTACGCCCTGGTCTGGGTAAGTTAGCAGCACCCCGTGCTAGCATGCTAGCAACGTTGGGTTTGCTCTCTCTGCGTTTATAAAACAATGTATCTTTCTTTCATGACTCCATTTTGTGTGACTGTCTTCCTGTTGTGTTCCAGGGGACCAGCACCAAGTTCGACCCCCAGCGGGTGGGGCTAACACACATCATGGAGCACGAGGACGTCATCCAGATTGTTAAGAAGTGAAACAGCTCTTCGGGATAGGACCGATGACGGGATGGGTGGGACGAGTTAGTAAAACAGGCCTTCTGATTGGACAGAATACAGGATGGGTGGGAGGAGTTAAAAACAAAAAAACAGGAAGTTGATTTATCCAGAACCAGTAGATTCTAAAGTCCTGATTCTTATTTCGCGTTTGAAACAACAACAAAAAATAACCAATCAAGAACCAGATACGATCTGAGTTACAAGAGGACAGGAAGCAGCATATTTTATCTTAGTTGACATTGAAACACATCCAGAATGAAAAAGGGAAACTCAATAAATTCCAAGAACTTGAAATGGACACGGTTTGCTTCTGTGGTTTTGTTTTTTCCGTTGGTTACAATTTGTGTTGTTTTTTGAATTCCAACCCGGCAGGTTCTGTAGTCTGCAGAAGTAAGGCGACGGACAGCAGAGACGGAGGTGTTGAAATGACAGCTATTATAAAATGCTCCAAAAGGTGACGTTTCTCCGCAGGTACAAGGGCTGGTGGCAATTCAAATTCAAGGCAGTCAATTCAGGAAGTGAACTTGAAATAACAATTCAAAATTTGAAAAACAATATATTTTCAATGACCTCAAACTGAGCAGTAGAAACTATTTATTTATTTATTTTATATACCTATTTTCCTTTTTGAAATGTTTAATTAAAAATCACTTCCTGAATTGACCCCAGCCCTGTTAGGTACAGATCTAGGATCAGCTTCCCCCGATCCTGAACCATTAGTGGGAAAATGCAAAACTGTCCCAAGATCATCATCTCGGGGCAACTTCACCCTCCTCCTGTTAAAACCAGCGGCAGAGGAGAGACGGCTAGAGAGGATTACTGAAAGGTGTGACGAGCCCGTTTGTGATAGAAAGCTCTCTGGGGTGTGGTTTCATCACGTTTTAATATGTTTGTTTTTTACAATCACTTTTACAAGTGTCAGGAACAGATTTTGATTATCTTTGGTGATCTTCACCTCTGACTAGTTGAACATTAACAGCTGAACTCCCATATAGTGTGTCGGGGGAAATGTAATGTTAAACGGAGGTGAGGAGGGTTCACAGTGCAGCCAGAAGGGAGCTGTGTGAAGAGGGTTGGACGAAGACGTTGGTTTCAGTCTGGAGGTAAGTAAATTAAACCGTTTCTCTCTCTTGGAGAATCAAATCAGAACTATTTACACAGCACTTTACTGGGCAGGCAAAGTGCTTAACAAATGACAAAAAAAGGTGAGGAAACGTTTTTTTAAATGAGACATTAAAATGTTAAAACAATAACCTGAGAGACTAATGTTTTACAGCTTTACAGTAAAATATATAGAGTGGGATAAAATAGATAGGATAACTAAACGTACCCCCTAAGTAAAAACACAGCTATAAAAAGGTGTCTTAATAAAGATCTTTATTCAAAAAGGCTAGATAGTAACGAGATAGAGGCTAGATAGTAACGTTCAACGTTATGTTTAATATACTCCGTTTCAGGAGCTATAACAGAACGCTGAATCCCACCAGAGTCTAAATCCTGGAGCACTTTTAATGGCTCCAATGTATCAGACCTTCAGGATGGTTTTAAACAGCGATGTGTGTGTGTGTGTGTGTGTGTGTGTATATATATATACACTAGATGACTGATAGGACCGGTGGCTTCAAAGCCTCTCATTGGCCAATTCGTAGCATCATGCAATCTAGGGGTTTATTACACATCGCTGGTTCTAACACACATTATCTATAATAAACTGGGTGGTTCGAGCCATGAATACTGATTTGGCTGAAAGCCATGGTATATCAGACCGTATACCACGGGTATTCTTACTGCTCTGATTAAGTTGTTAACCGGTTTATAATACCAGTAAGGCACGAGGGGGTGTGATATATGGCCAATATACCACGTCTAAGGGCTGTATCCAGGCACACCGCGTTGAGTCTTGCATAAGAACAGCCCTTAGCCGTGGTATATTGGCCATATATCACACCCCCTCGTGTCTTATTGCTTCCATTATATTGACCATAAACTCTAGTGGCTGCTCTAACAATGAAAAGAAATGTCTTCCAATAGTTACCACAGCCACAAAGTCAAAATATCGTGAAAATAATCAATGAAACGTTGCTTTTTGGGGGGGGGGTTTGTTCAGGGTTAGGCGTAAGGTGAGCAGTATGGTTAAGGTTAGGTTTAAAGACACATTTTAGAAAAATGCGGGGTTAATGACTTTGTGGCTGTGGTAACTAGTGACCACCAAGCACAACTCCGTTATGAAGTTTTTCTCAAAGTTCCCGGGTTGTCACGTGTCCTACTTATATCAGTACACTCGGGAACAACCTAATCATTACGACACTTCTATTAGAGCAAATAAGCCATTAACATTTTTTTGTTAACCAAATTCGACACTCATTAACCTCCATACTAAAACTCCTCGCTTGGTGAGCGAAAAAAACGCCACATGCTGGAGAAGACAGATTTTTTTTGTGGCCCAGTTATCCCTCTTGCTTCACCTTATCCTCTTTGGTTCTAATAATCGGGGTGAACATGGCGGCCATCTTGGTCAGGGAGAAATCCAAAACCAGTCTAATAGAAATGAATGGCAGCAGAGGGATAGGTGATGCATTTCCTGCTTTTGATTTATGCAGGAAAACAGATGTAAAGCCATGTGATGTATCAGAAACTGTGTAATGGAAATATAGTCAACCAAAAATATAGTAATATAATTATAAATACAGTCTACACAGGTTTTTATACACGTTCCATATAAATAACCTCTATATATATAAACAGGCCATACGTGTCTCAGATGTAGTTCATTAGAAAGCTGAGTGCTATAACATGATACCATATCAGTATTTACAACGTATCTAAGTCTTATCAACCGGTTACAGCCAGTCTACAGACATGTAGTACGTATCTAAGTCTTATCAACCGGTTACAGCCAGTCTACAGACATGTAGTACGTATCTAAGTCTTATCAACCGGTTACAGCCAGTCTACAGACATGTAGTACGTATCTAAGTCTTATCAACCGGTTACAGCCAGTCTACGGACATGTAGTACGTATCTAAGTCTTATCAACCGGTTACAGCCAGTGTACGGACATGTAGTACGTATCTAAGTCTTATCAACCGGTTACAGCCAGTGTACGGACATGTAGTACGTATCTAAGTCTTATCAACCGGTTACAGCCAGTCTACGGACATGTAGTACGTATCTAAGTCTTATCAACCGGTTACAGCCAGTGTACGGACATGTAGTACGTATCTAAGTCTTATCAACCGGTTACAGCCAGTGTACGCCTGTGGATTGACTGTGTTGTTTGAATGGCATATTGGTATTTAATTTGATAAATGTAAGGAACCGTTTCCTGTATAACTGTCTGGATAGTTATCTAACAACTCATACAGGGCAGATAAATTATTCACCTTAACGTTTTACCGCTATCTTATCACAGCTCACTGGCAACGCCACGGTTTCCCCGGCTCCCTGACCAACATGGCCGACCGTTAGACAATCACAACAAGGTTCATGTCCATTCTAGTTTTCTAATGTCAAATTATATGGTTGCACCGTATGAATGAAACTCAGTGAAATACCTACTTCCTGTTCCCTCTTGTCTCTCCAGTAGTGGATGAATGGATAAATACCTACTTCCTGTTCCCTCTTGTCTCTCCAGTAGTGGATGAATGGATAAATACCTACTTCCTGTTCCCTCTTGTCTCTCCAGTAGTGGATGAATGGATAAATACCTACTTCCTCTTTTCTCTCCAGTAGTGGATGAATGGATAAATACCTA
Source organism: Salvelinus namaycush (assembly GCF_016432855.1). Classification (NCBI taxonomy): domain Eukaryota; kingdom Metazoa; phylum Chordata; class Actinopteri; order Salmoniformes; family Salmonidae; genus Salvelinus; species Salvelinus namaycush. The sequence continues at coordinate 18,490 of NW_024061516.1, forward strand.
CTTCCTGTTCCCTCTTGTCTCTCCAGTAGTGGATGAATGGATAAATACCTACTTCCTCTTGTCTCTCCAGTAGTGGATGAATGGATAAATACCTACTTCCTGTTCCCTCTTGTCTCTCCAGTAGTGGATGAATGGATAAATACCTACTTCCTGTTCCCTCTTGTCTCTCCAGTAGTGGATGAATGGATAAATACCTACTTCCTGTTCCCTCTTGTCTCTCCAGTAGTGGATGAATGGATAAATACCTACTTCCTGTTCCCTCTTGTCTCTCCAGTAGTGGATGAATGGATAAATACCTACTTCCTGTTCCCTCTTTTCTCTCCAGTAGTGGATGAATGGATAAATACCTACTTCCTGTTCCCTCTTGTCTCTCCAGTAGTGGATGAATGGATAAATACCTACTTCCTGTTCCCTCTTGTCTCTCCAGTAGTGGATGAATGGATAAATACCTACTTCCTGTTCCCTCTTGTCTCTCCAGTAGTGGATGAATGGATAAATACCTACTTCCTGTTCCCTCTTGTCTCTCCAGTAGTGGATGAATGGATAAATACCTACTTCCTGTTCCCTCTTGTCTCTCCAGTAGTGGATGAATGGATAAATACCTACTTCCTGTTCCCTCTTGTCTCTCCAGTAGTGGATGAATGGATAAATACCTACTTCCTGTTCCCTCTTGTCTCTCCAGTAGTGGATGAATGGATAAATACCTACTTCCTGTTCCCTCTTGTCTCTCCAGTAGTGGATGAATGGATAAATACCTACTTCCTGTTCCCTCTTTTCTCTCCAGTAGTGGATGAATGGATAAATACCTACTTCCTGTTCCCTCTTGTCTCTCCAGTAGTGGATGAATGGATAAATACCTACTTCCTGTTCCCTCTTGTCTCTCCAGTAGTGGATGAATGGATAAATACCTACTTCCTGTTCCCTCTTTTCTCTCCAGTAGTGGATGAATGGATAAATACCTACTTCCTGTTCCCTCTTGTCTCTCCAGTAGTGGATGAATGGATAAATACCTACTTCCTGTTCCCTCTTGTCTCTCCAGTAGTGGATGAATGGATAAATACCTATTTCCTGTTCCCTCTTGTCTCTCCAGTAGTGGATGAATGGATACATACCTACTTCCTCTTGTCTCTTTTCTCTCCAGTAGTGGATGAATGGATAAATACCTACTTCCTGTTCCCTCTTTTCTCTCCAGTAGTGGATGAATGGATAAATACCTACTTCCTGTTCCCTCTTGTCTCTCCAGTAGTGGATGAATGGATAAATACCTACTTCCTGTTCCCTCTTGTCTCTCCAGTAGTGGATGAATGGATAAATACCTACTTCCTGTTCCCTCTTTTCTCTCCAGTAGTGGATGAATGGATAAATACCTACTTCCTGTTCCCTCTTGTCTCTCCAGTAGTGGATGAATGGATAAATACCTACTTCCTGTTCCCTCTTTTCTCTCCAGTAGTGGATGAATGGATAAATACCTACTTCCTGTTCCCTCTTGTCTCTCCAGTAGTGGATGAATGGATAAATATCTACTTCATGTTCCCTCTTTTCTCTCCAGTAGTGGATGAATGGATAAATACCTACTTCCTGTTCCCTCTTGTCTCTCCAGTAGTGGATGAATGGATAAATACCTACTTCCTGTTCCCTCTTGTCTCTCCAGTAGTGGATGAATGGATAAATACCTACTTCCTGTTCCCTCTTGTCTCTCCAGTAGTGGATGAATGGATAAATACCTACTTCCTGTTCCCTCTTGTCTCTCCAGTAGTGGATGAATGGATAAATACCTACTTCCTGTTCCCTCTTTTCTCTCCAGTAGTGGATGAATGGATAAATACCTACTTCCTGTTCCCTCTTTTCTCTCCAGTAGTGGATGAATGGATAAATACCTACTTCCTGTTCCCTCTTGTCTCTCCAGTAGTGGATGAATGGATAAATACCTACTTCCTGTTCCCTCTTTTCTCTCCAGTAGTGGATGAATGGATAAATACCTACTTCCTGTTCCCTCTTTTCTCTCCAGTAGTGGATGAATGGATAAATACCTACTTCCTGTTCCCTCTTTTCTCTCCAGTAGTGGATGAATGGATAAATACCTACTTCCTGTTCCCTCTTGTCTCTCCAGTAGTGGATGAATGGATAAATACCTACTTCCTGTTTCCTCTTTTCTCTCCAGTAGTGGATGAATGGATAAATACCTACTTCCTGTTCCCTCTTTTCTCTCCAGTAGTGGATGAATGGATAAATACCTACTTCCTGTTCCCTCTTGTCTCTCCAGTAGTGGATGAATGGATAAATACCTACTTCCTGTTCCCTCTTTTCTCTCCAGTAGTGGATGAATGGATAAATACCTACTTCCTGTTCCCTCTTGTCTCTCCAGTAGTGGATGAATGGATAAATACCTACTTCCTGTTCCCTCTTGTCTCTCCAGTAGTGGATGAATGGATAAATACCTACTTCCTGTTCCCTCTTGTCTCTCCAGTAGTGGATGAATGGATAAATACCTACTTCCTGTTCCCTCTTTTCTCTCCAGTAATGGATGAATGGATAAATACCTACTTCGTGTTCCCTCTTGTCTCTCCAGTAGTGGATGAATGGATAAATACCTACTTCGTGTTCCCTCTTGTCTCTCCAGTAGTGGATGAATGGATAAATACCTACTTCCTGTTCCCTCTTGTCTCTCCAGTAGTGGATGAATGGATAAATACCTACTTCCTGTTACCTCTTGTCTCTCCAGTAGTGGATGAATGGATAAATACCTACTTCCTGTTCCCTCTTGTCTCTCCAGTAGTGGATGAATGGATAAATACCTACTTCCTGTTCCCTCTTGTCTCTCCAGTAGTGGATGAATGGATAAATACCTACTTCCTGTTCCCTCTCCAGTAGTGGATGAATGGATAAAATAATGAATGAATGAATGAATTGTGAGTCGCCACGGTAACGCCCGCTCTCCTTGACCCTCCACCTTTGACCTCCTCCTCGCGGACCCGGAGCTGCTGTTGGCGCCTTTACCAACGGTCGCTCTGCTTTCTGCCTCTCAGGTAGACCGGTTACCGGCTGCTCCATTTCTGCCTCTCAGGTAGACCGGTTACCGGCTGCTCCATTTCTGCCTCCCAGGTAGACCGGTTACCGGCTGCTCCATTTCTGCCTCCCAGGTAGACCGGTTACCGGCTGCTCCATTTCTGCCTCCCAGGTAGACCGGTTACCGGCTGCTCCATTTCTGCCTCCCAGGTAGACCGGTTACCGGCTGCTCCATTTCTGCCTCCCAGGTAGACCGGTTACCGGCTGCTCCATTTCTGCCTCTCAGGTAGACCGGTTCCCGGCTGCTCCATTCACCAGACAACACAACACCGGCATAATAGAGACATAAAAAATGCAAACACATCCATTCATGGCAAAGAGGGAGGAGAGGAAGAGAGAGAGAGAGAGGGAGTTTACTAGTGATAGTGGTTATATTAACAGGCGTGAAGAGTTAGTTCGCAGAGTTTAAAGATGCCACCATGTTGGTCGGGAGAGAGGAATGGATGGAGAGATTGTGTTTTGGAATAACCAGAGATGAGGAGGAGAGAAGATGGAGGAACTGTGACATAGGAGAGCGAGAGAGGAACAAGGGAGAGCGCCAGGGCGCATTGTGTTGTAGCGTTATGGGGTAGGCACGACACTTGACGCTGGATCATATGGCTGCTGTGTGTGTTTACTGTTTGTAAGTAGCTAGCTAGCAGCTAGCTAGGACGTTGTATTTGAAAACTCCACACAACTTGATCAGGATAATGTTTTACTGTGTGTGTCATTTAGTTGACTGCAGTGTTAGAAACAACTAAGGTTATTTACGTTCAGCACCTGTTGAATTTGGATGCACATAGGTCCTACTACACACTGGTCTACCAGTATAGCCTAGATGTTACCAGTAGGGCCTAGATGTTACCAGTATAGCCTAGATGTTACCAGTATAGCCTAGATGTTACCAGTATAGCCTAGATGTTACCAGTATAGCCTAGATGTTACCAGTATAGCCTAGATGTTACCAGTATAGCCTAGATGTTACCAGTATAGCCTAGATGTTACCAGTATAGCCTAGATGTTACCAGTATAGCCTAGATGTTACCAGTATAGCCTAGATGTTACCAGTATAGCCTAGATGTTACCAGTAGGGCCTAGATGTTACCAGTATAGCCTAGATGTTACCAGTATAGCCTAGATGTTACCAGTATAGCCTAGATGTTACCAGTATAGCCTAGATGTTACCAGTATAGCCTAGATGTTACCAGTATAGCCTAGATGTTACCAGTATAGCCTAGATGTTACCAGTATAGCCTAGATGTTACCAGTATAGCCTAGATGTTACCAGTATAGCCTAGATGTTACCAGTATAGCCTAGATGTTACCAGTATAGCCTAGATGTTACCAGTATAGCCTAGATGTTACCAGTATAGCCTAGATGTTACCAGTAGGGCCTAGATGTTACCAGTAGGGCCTAGATGTTACCAGTAGGGCCTAGATGTTACCAGTATAGCCTAGATGTTACCAGTATAGCCTAGATGTTACCAGTATAGCCTAGATGTTACCAGTATAGCCTAGATGTTACCAGTATAGCCTAGATGTTACCAGTATAGCCTAGATGTTACCAGTATAGCCTAGATGTTACCAGTAGGGCCTAGATGTTACCAGTATGGCCTAGATGTTACCAGTATAGCCTAGATGTTACCAGTATAGCCTAGATGTTACCAGTATAGCCTAGATGTTACCAGTATAGCCTAGATGTTACCAGTATAGCCTAGATGTTACCAGTATAGCCTAGATGTTACCAGTATAGCCTAGATGTTACCAGTATAGCCTAGATGTTACCAGTATGGCCTAGATGTTACCAGTATGGCCTAGATGTTACCAGTAGGGCCTAGATGTTACCAGTAGGGCCTAGATGTTACCAGTATGGCCTAGATGTTACCAGTATAGCCTAGATGTTACCAGTATAGCCTAGATGTTACCAGTATAGCCTAGATGTTACCAGTATAGCCTAGATGTTACCAGTATAGCCTAGATGTTACCAGTATAGCCTAGATGTTACCAGTATAGCCTAGATGTTACCAGTATAGCCTAGATGTTACCAGTATAGCCTAGATGTTACCAGTATAGCCTAGATGTTACCAGTAGGGCCTAGATGTTACCAGTAGGGCCTAGATGTTACCAGTAGGGCCTAGATGTTACCAGTATGGCCTAGATGTTACCAGTATGGCCTAGATGTTACCAGTATAGCCTAGATGTTACCAGTATAGCCTAGATGTTACCAGTATAGCCTAGATGTTACCAGTATAGCCTAGATGTTACCAGTATAGCCTAGATGTTACCAGTATAGCCTAGATGTTACCAGTATAGCCTAGATGTTACCAGTAGGGCCTAGATGTTACCAGTATGGCCTAGATGTTACCAGTATAGCCTAGATGTTACCAGTATAGCCTAGATGTTACCAGTATAGCCTAGATGTTACCAGTATAGCCTAGATGTTACCAGTATAGCCTAGATGTTACCAGTATAGCCTAGATGTTACCAGTATAGCCTAGATGTTACCAGTATAGCCTAGATGTTACCAGTATGGCCTAGATGTTACCAGTATGGCCTAGATGTTACCAGTATGGCCTAGATGTTACCAGTATAGCCTAGATGTTACCAGTATAGCCTAGATGTTACCAGTATAGCCTAGATGTTACCAGTATAGCCTAGATGTTACCAGTATGGCCTAGATGTTACCAGTAGGGCCTAGATGTTACCAGTAGGGCCTAGATGTTACCAGTAGGGCCTAGATGTTACCAGTATAGCCTAGATGTTACCAGTATAGCCTAGATGTTACCAGTATAGCCTAGATGTTACCAGTATAGCCTAGATGTTACCAGTATAGCCTAGATGTTACCAGTATAGCCTAGATGTTACCAGTATAGCCTAGATGTTACCAGTATAGCCTAGATGTTACCAGTATGGCCTAGATGTTACCAGTAGGGCCTAGATGTTACCAGTAGGGCCTAGATGTTACCAGTAGGGCCTAGATGTTACCAGTAGGGCCTAGATGTTACCAGTATAGCCTAGATGTTACCAGTATAGCCTAGATGTTACCAGTATAGCCTAGATGTTACCAGTATAGCCTAGATGTTACCAGTATAGCCTAGATGTTACCAGTATAGCCTAGATGTTACCAGTATAGCCTAGATGTTACCAGTATAGCCTAGATGTTACCAGTATAGCCTAGATGTTACCAGTATGGCCTAGATGTTACCAGTAGGGCCTAGATGTTACCAGTAGGGCCTAGATGTTACCAGTATAGCCTAGATGTTACCAGTATAGCCTAGATGTTACCAGTATAGCCTAGATGTTACCAGTATAGCCTAGATGTTACCAGTATAGCCTAGATGTTACCAGTATAGCCTAGATGTTACCAGACCTAGATGTTACCAGTATAGCCTAGATGTTACCAGTATAGCCTAGATGTTACCAGTATAGCCTAGATGTTTACATGTATGTTTACATGTAGGTCAAGAACAAACGCGTATGTATTATATAAGTTATACATACGGTAGTTGTTGATCTATAAAAGTGTTTACTTATAATACTGTTTTATAGTGTTAGAAAACAGCTAATATGAGCCCTGAGACTCTTTTATATCTGTCCAGGCTGTAGTGTAGTTTAGGGTACTCATGTAGGCTCTGTCTGTCTGTCTGTCTGTCTGTCTGTCTGTGTCTGTCTGTCTGTCTGTCTGTCTGTCTGTCTGTCTGTCTGTCTGTCCGTCCGTCCGTCCGTCCGTCCGTCCGTCCGTCCGTCCGTCCGACCGACCCACAGTCCCACAGTCCCACAACAGGAACATCATTAGATGTTGATCAATAACCTTGGCTGAGACCTGAAGATTTTAGTTAGCTCCCCACACTAATGCCTAGGCTTTAGCTCAACTCAGTTTACAGTTTGTTTAGTAACTGTTATGCTTGTATTTTATAAAGTATCAACACCACTATTGTATCAGCATATATTTGATTTAGTTTACTGTGTATAATTTAGTAGTAGACTGCAGTATTTATAAATCCAGTTTGAGTCACTGTTAAATCTACGGAAGTGTGTGTGTGTGTTATTTAGAGCTTAACTACAGTCCTGTTTGAAAGTGGCAGCCATCAGCTTGTCTGATAACAAGAGAAGTGACACTCTTTTTAAATCATCCTATATTTTCTAGCCTGCAGGCTATCAGACAGATTCCTTATTTAGACCCTGTCTGCAGGCTATCAGACAGATTCCTTATTTAGACCCTGTCTGCAGGCTATCAGACAGATTCCTTATTTAGACCCTGTCTGCAGGCTATCAGACAGATTCCTTATTTAGACCCTGTCTACAGGCTATCAGACAGATTCCTTATTTAGACCCTGTCTGCAGGCTATCAGACAGATTCCTTATTTAGACCCTGTCTGCAGGCTATCAGACAGATTCCTTATTTAGACCCTGCCTGCAGGCTATCAGACAGATTCCTTATTTAGACCCTGTCTGCAGGCTATCGGACAGATTCCTTATTTAGACCCTGTCTGCAACCCACGTTAACACCACGCAGGAATAACATTTGACCTCTAGCTGGTCTGCGCTCACCTGATCAATAACCTTGTCTGAGACCTGAAGGTTGGATTTAGCTCCCCCATACTAAGCCCTTGGATTTAGCTCCCCCATTCTAAGGCCTTGGATTTAGCTCCCCCATTTTAAGGCCTTGGATGTAGCTCCCCCATACTAAGGCCTTGGATTTAGCTCCCCCATACTAAGGCCTTGGATTTAGCTCCCCCATTTTAAGGCCTTGGATGTAGCTCCCCCATACTAAGGCCTTGGATTTAGCTCCCCCATACTAAGGCCTTGGATTTAGCTCCCCCATACTAAGGCCTTGGATTTAGCTCCCCCATTCTAAGGCCTTGGAGTTAGCTCCCCCATACTAAGGCCTTGGATTTAGCTCCCCCGTTCTAAGGCCTTGGATTTAGCTCAGCGGGCTCTAATTGTCTGTGTCCATCCTCCTGTAGTTTATTTCCTGTCAATTGGTGTTGACATGCAGGGCACTCCTCCCAAACAGACACTCTGCTGCCTCCTGCTGGACTAACCTGATCATTACAGAGACATTTATCTTCTATGGTGATGTAGTGGTAGAGACCATTTACCACTAACCCCCCCCCCCCCCCCCCCCCCGCTGTCTGTTGTTGAGGGTGAGATGTCAGAGGTAATGGGTCAGAAGCAGGGATTAAAGGTCCAATGTAGCTGTTTTATCTCAATATCAAATCATTTCTGGGTAACAATTAACTACCTGGTTGTGATTGTTTTCAATTAAAATGGTAATAAAAAAATGGCTTCTTAGCAAAGAGCAATTTCTCAAGCAAGAATTTTGCTTGGACTGTCATGGAGTTGTCTGAGTGGGGAGGTGACAAATGAGAACTAGCTGTTGTTGACAGAGGTTTGGATCTCTCTTTCTTATTGGTCTATTAACTAATGATGTCACCAGGAAGGCCAAAACTCTATCCAACCAAAACAGGCTGAAATTTCAGGCTGTCTTTTCAAAACAGCTCGGACACTAAAAGGGCCTTATCATCATTTCACAGTATTAGTCCAACCGCGTAGTGGGAAAAGAGTGTTTGTCTGTTATGGGAACATTATGCAACATTGTCATGTTGAAACAGGAAAGGGCCTTCCCCAAACTGTTGCCACAAAGTTGAAGCACAGAATCATCTAGAATGTCAGTGTATGCTGTAGCATTTAGATTTCCCTTCACTGGAACTAAGGGGCTCGAACCATGAAAAACAGCCCCAGACCATTATTCCTCCTCCACCAAACTTTACAGTTGGAACTATGCATTGGGGCAGGTAGCGTTCTCCTAGCATCCGCCAAACCCAGATTCGTCCGTTGTAGCAGTTTTTGCCTAGGAGATCTTAGTCGTACAATTTTCCGTCTAAGATGTTTGATGCAGTATTTCTCAAGTGAAAAAAAATGTGCATGAAAATGAGTCGTCTCTCGTGGAATGACAACAAAACACTTAATTGAATAATCCCTACTGTTGACGGATGACAGTAGGGATGACAGCAAAACACTTAATTGAATAATCCCTACTGTTGACCAATGACCGACGAAGGAGCGTAGACTTCGGCTATCGAAATCAATCTTGCCTCAAGAAAGAATGTTGTGTGCACGAACAGCTGGAGAAAAAAAAACCATTGCCAAAGACCAAAACGTCACAAAATGTCGTCGTAATAAATGCACGAACTGTTCCGAACTGTTTCTGATGTGAAGCCTTTGTGGTAATTGGTTTGCTATAACATTTAGTTTGAAGTGACCGAGGATTTGGTTTCTGAATCATCCTGCTAACACTTCCATTGTTTCACTAGCAGCGATGCTAATGCTGTTAAACAAGTAAAACAAATGTAAAAAAAATAAGCCATATTTTTTGTCGTTGTCTCTCAGGATCAATGGATGAATCACTTTTTGTCAATACAATTAAGTATATTTCAAATTGTGGTGTACCGCCCCTTTAAATGCAGTCGTTTTTACCACATAACTTTACAAAATGTGTATTTACTTCAGAATTTAAAAACAACAACTAAATGATAGTACAATCAAATGATGGTAAATCATCTTTAGTTCTTACGTGGATTGTACTTTGGAAAAAGGTTGCACATTTTATTTAAGCAACCAAATGGTTCTTTTTTTATTTCGGATAACATTATTTACATGTCGAATTATGTTTTGATAAGAATTAAGTTGATATTTTGCTGTAATTGTTGCTTTTTCCAATAGTATCTTGTTGTTAGTGGAGCTTGGCGTTAACAGCAGGTTGTTGTCTGTATTGAAAGGTCTCTGTACTCCTGTATTGTGATTAGGCCTTTTAAAGGCTTACAGGGAACCTGACCCCGTCTCTGTTTAAAAAGAGCCTGTTTTCCAACATGGCCGCTGTTCCTCACTGGCCAGGCTTTGCTACCTGTCAGAGCTCCATATATCCATCACTACCTACCTACACGGGCTAGCCTTTATGGCTGTCTGTCTGCCTGGAAGGTCAACTGAACTAATGGCTGATTTTATTCATCACTACTATTAGATCAGGAGATGAAGTCAGTTGAGTTGGGACAACTTGAGGGCTAGGGTTATAACTCTATGGCACACGGTATTTAGGTCTGTCCCTAAACAACACACATTGTAGCCCACCGAGAGTCGTCTGTTCTTTCCACCAGTCGATTGGGTCTTATGTGCACGACAAGAGCTGAGTTGAAGGATGAATTTTTAGTAGCGCTGTGAACAGGCATAAAAGTTGGTCTAATTTACTTGAAACGAACGTCTACTGAAGTCGTTGTCTTTCTTGGCTGTTGACATTGTTTTGTTCACAAGCTGGGTTGTATTTAAATGTTTGCGTTTCAACTGCTAGCTAGTGAAGAGAAGCAACGCGGATACTCGTCAGACTCTCACCGGAACAAACATGAGCCGCGTTACCACGGTAACCTCCCGCTCTTAAAGGGGCAGGCGACTTTTTACAGGTCACATTAAATTTAACAATATACCACATTACTTCTTATTAGTTAATACATGTATTGTTTTAGAAACATTACAATTCATGCTCATCTGTTTTTGTGTGTGTTTTGTTGGTGTAATTTTAGCGGGGGGAAAATTTTAGTGGGTGGTAGATTTTTAAATCTACCTGCCACAGTGACTGGTGATCCAAAACATTTATTTTAAGCCCTGATATACACAATAAAAATCAATTATATGCACTGAGCTTGTCTGATGCTTTAAGCGCACTGTTTGATGTAAAAAATGAAGACACACAAATGACTTAAGAGGGAGCCCGACAGCAATTAAATTTGGGTCGGGCTTAGACTTGTCACGAGAAAACAAAGACGTCTCTCTCCTCCCTGCTGTAGCAAGCAGGCACCACAATACAGCAATAGTGTTTATCACGCTGTCCCTGGTGCTGAAGCTTCTACATCATTACAGCCATTTCTACTTTCTTTTCTTGTTGTTTCTCTGACAGAAAAGTTTGGTTACTGAAAACAAAAACCATTCCCTTTTTCCCTCAACCCCTTGCTCTCTTCACGTGAAACATGTATTGCATCGCATTCACGTGACCAATAGGGTCTGACCCTATAGACTATCATAATCACAGCAATTCATTTGTTATAACCAACTCGGGAACACATTGAAAGCAAAATGGAGGACGTGAAAGACAAAAGTCAGATGTGTGACGTAGTTGTGGAAACTACTGGCGATGAAGAAAAAGCAGGAGGAGGAGGAGCTGCAGGACTATTATGACACGGGTGCTTTTAGATTTCAATGTCCATGTTTGTAAACAACACTAATTCAATTATAAGTTTACCAGAGAGTCTGTTCTAGAACACTGAATCAATTATCGGTGTACCAGAGAGTCTGTTCTAGAACACTAATTCAATTATAAGTTTACCAGAGAGTCTGTTCTAGAACACCAATTCAATTATAAGTGTACCAGAGAGTCTGTTCTAGAACACTAATTCAATTATCAGTGTATCAGAGAGTCTGTTCTAGAACACTAAGTCAATTATAAGTTTACCAGAGAGTCTGTTCTAGAACACGAATTCAATTATAAGTGTACTAGAGAGTCTGTTCTAGAACACTAATTCAATTATACGTTTACCAGAGAGTCTGTTCTAGAACACTAATTCAATTATAAGTATACTAGAGAGTCTGTTCTAGAACACTAATTCAATTATACGTTTACCAGAGAGTCTGTTCTAGAACACTAATTCAATTATAAGTATACTAGAGAGTCTGTTCTAGAACACTAATTCAATTATACGTTTACCAGAGAGTCTGTTCTAGAACACTAATTCAATTATAAGTTTACCAGAGAGTCTGTTCTAGAACACTAATTCAGTTATAAGTGTACCGGAGAGTCTGTTCTAGAACACTAATTCAATTATAAGTTTACCAGAGAGTCTGTTCTAGAACACTAAATCAATTACCGGTGTACCAGAGAGTCTGTTCTAGAACACTAATTCAATTATAAGTTTACCAAAGTGTCTGTTCTAGAACACTAATTCAATTATAAGTTTACCAGAGAGTCTGTTCTGGAACACTAATTCAATTAGAAGTTTACCAGAGAGTCTGTTCTAGAACACTAATTCAATTATAACTGTACCAGAGAGTCTGTTCTAGAACACTAATTCAATTATCAGTTTACTAGAGAGTCTGTTCTAGAACACTAATTCAATTATAAGTTTACCAGAGAGTCTTTTCTAGAACACTAATTCAATTATAAGTTTACCAGAGAGTCTGTTCTAGAACACTAATTCAATTAGAAGTTTACCAGAGAGTCTGTTCTAGAACACTAATTCAATTATCAGGGTATCAGAGAGTCTGTTCTAGAACACTAATTCAATTATAACTGTACCAGAGAGTCAGTTCTAGAACACTAATTCAATTATCAGTGTACCAGAGTCTGTTCTAGAACACTAATTCAATTATCGGTGTACCAGAGTCTGTTCTAGAACACTAATTAAATTATAAGTGTACCAGAGAGTCTGTTCTAGAACACTAATTCAATTATAAGTGTACTAGAGAGTCTGTTCTAGAACACTAATTCAGTTATAAGTTTACCAGAGAGTCTGTTCTAGAACACTAATTCAGTTATAAGTGTACCGGAGAGTCTGTTCTAGAACACTAATTCAATTATAAGTTTACCAGAGAGTCTGTTCTAGAACACTGAATCAATTATCGGTGTACCAGAGAGTCTGTTCTAGAACACTAATTCAATTATAAGTTTACCAAAGAGTCTGTTCTAGAACACTAATTCAATTATAAGTGTACCAGAGAGTCTGTTCTAGAACACTAATTCAATTATAAGTTTACCAGAGAGTCTGTTCTAGAACACTAATTCAATTATAAGTTTACCAGAGAGTCTGTTCTAGAACACCAATTAAATTATCGGTGTATCAGAGAGTCTGTTCTAGAACACTAATTAAATTATCTGTGTGCCAGAGAGTCTGTTCTAGAACACTAATTCAATTAGAAGTTTACCAGAGAGTCTGTTCTAGAACACTAATTCAATTATCGGTGTACCAGAGAGTCTGTTCTAGAACACTAATTCAATTATAAGTTTACCAGAGAGTCTGTTCTAGAACACTAATTCAATTATAAGTTTACCAGAGAGTCTGTTCTAGAACACTAATTAAATTATCGGTGTGCCAGAGAGTCTGTTCTAGAACACTAATTAAATTATCAGTGTGCCAGAGAATCTGTTCTAGAACACTAACTTAATTATCAGTGTGCCAGAGAATCTGTTCTAGAACACTAATTAAATTATCAGTGTGCCAGAGAGTCTGTTCTAGAACACTAATTAAATTATCAGTGTGCCAGAGAGTCTGTTCTAGAACACTAACTTAATTATCAGTGTGCCAGAGAGTCTGTTCTAGAACACTAATTCAATTAGAAGTTTACCAGAGAGTCTGTTCTAGAACACTAATTAAATTATCAGTGTGCCAGAGAGTCTGTTCTAGAACACTAATTCAATTAGAAGTTTACTAGAGAGTCTGTTCTAACGAGGGAACAGCCTTTATTACAGCAAAGACTTAAAACAGTTGCATGCATTTGTGAATGTAATTGCCGACATGGAACAGTTTATTTATTTTTTAGGTAAATTATTCAAGTCTCCCATTGTTATTTAATTTTAAAACTAAAATGCTTTGATTTAGCCTATGGCTCAGAACGAAGGACATACCAAGAGTGGCTACCTTGAAGAATCTAAAATCTAAAATATATTTGGATTTGTTTAACACTTTTTTGGTTACTACCTGATTCCATATGTGTTATTTCATAATTTTGATCTCTTCACTATTATTCTACAATGTAGAAAGTAGTAAAATATAGAAAAACCCTTGAATGAGTAGGTGTCCAAAGGTTTGACTGGTACTGTAAGTATTCACACCCTTTGCTATGAAACTCGAAATTGAGCTCAGGTACATCCTGTTTCCATTGACCATCCTTGATATGTTTCTACAACTTGATTGAGAAAGGGGGATACCTAGTCAGTTGTAAAGGGGGATACCTAGTCAGTTGTAAAGGGGGATACCTAGTCAGTTGTAAAGGGGGGATACCTAGTCAGTTGTAAAGGGGGGATACCTAGTCAGTTGTAAAGGGGGGATACCTAGTCAGTTGTAAAGGGGGGATACCTAGTCAGTTGTAAAGGGGGGATACCTAGTCAGTTGTAAAGGGGGGATACCTAGTCAGTTGTAAAGGGGGATACCTAGTCAGTTGTAAAGGGGGATACCTAGTCAGTTGTAAAGGGGGATACCTAGTCAGTTGTAAAGGGGGATACCTAGTCAGTTGTAAAGGGGGATACCTAGTAAGTTGTAAAGGGGGATACCTAGTAAGTTGTAAAGGGGGATACCTAGTCAGTTGTAAAGGGGGGATAACTAGTCAGTTGTAAAGGGGGATACCTAGTCAGTTGTAAAGGGGGATACCTAGTCAGTTGTAAAGGGGGGATACCTAGTCAGTTGTAAAGGGGGATACCTAGTCAGTTGTAAAGGGGAATACCTAGTCAGTTGTAAAGGGGGATACCTAGTCAGTTGTAAAGGGGGATACCTAGTCAGTTGTAAAGGGGGATACCTAGTCAGTTGTAAAGGGGGATACCTAGTCAGTTGTAAAGGGGGATACCTAGTCAGTTGTAAAGGGGGATACCTAGTCAGTTGTAAAGGGGGATACCTAGTCAGTTGTAAAGGGGGATACCTAGTCAGTTGTAAAGGGGGATACCTAGTCAGTTGTAAAGGGGGATACCTAGTCAGTTGTAAAGGGGGATACCTAGTCAGTTGTAAAGGGGGATACCTAGTCAGTTGTAAAGGGGGATACCTAGTCAGTTGTAAAGGGGGGATACCTAGTCAGTTGTAAAGGGGGGATAACTAGTCAGTTGTAAAGGGGGATACCTAGTCAGTTGTAAAGGGGGATACCTAGTCAGTTGTAAAGGGGGATACCTAGTCAGTTGTAAAGGGGGATACCTAGTCAGTTGTAAAGGGGGATACCTAGTCAGTTGTAAAGGGGGATACCTAGTCAGTTGTTAAGGGGGGATACCTAGTCAGTTGTAAAGGGGGATACCTAGTCAGTTGTAAAGGGGGATACCTAGTCAGTTGTAAAGGGGGATACCTAGTCAGTTGTAAAGGGGGGATACCTAGTCAGTTGTAAAGGGGGGATAACTAGTCAGTTGTAAAGGGGGATACCTAGTCAGTTGTAAAGGGGGATACCTAGTCAGTTGTAAAGGGGGATACCTAGTCAGTTGTAAAGGGGGATACCTAGTCAGTTGTAAAGGGGGATACCTAGTCAGTTGTAAAGGGGGATACCTAGTCAGTTGTAAAGGGGGATACCTAGTCAGTTGTAAAGGGGGATACCTAGTCAGTTGTAAAGGGGGATACCTAGTCAGTTGTAAAGGGGGATACCTAGTCAGTTGTAAAGGGGGATACCTAGTCAGTTGTAAAAGGGGATACCTAGTCAGTTGTACATCTGAATGCATTCAACTGAAATGTGTCTTCTGCATTTAACCCAAATCCTCTGAATCAGAGAGGTGTGGGGGGGCTGCCTTAAATCGACATCCACAGCGCCCGAGGAACAGCCTTGCTCAGGGGCAGAACGACAGATTTTTACGTTGTTAGCTCAGGGATTCAATCCAGCAACCTTTTGGTTACTGGCCCAACACTCTAACCACTAGGCTACCGATTGAGTCCACCTGTGGTAAGTTCAATTGATTGGACATGATTTGGAAAAGCACACACCTGTTTATATAAGATCCCACAGTTGACAGTACACGTCAGAGCAAAAACCAAGCCATGAGGTTGAAGGAATTGTCCATAGAGCTCTGAGACAGGATTGTGTCGAGGCACAGATCTGGGGAAAGGTACCAAAAAATGTCTGTAGGTTTGAAGGTCCCCAAGAACACAGTGGCCTCCATCATTCTTGAATGGAAGACGTTTGGAACCACCAAGACTCTTCCTAGAGCTGGTTGCCCGACCAAACTGAGTAATCGGGGGGAAAAGGGTCTTTGTCAAGGAGGTGGCCAAGAACCCGATGGTAACTCTGACAGACCTTCTCTGTGGAGATGGGAGAACCTTCCAGAAGGACAACCATCTCTGCAGTACTCCACCAATCAGGCCTTTATGGTAGAGTGACCAGACAGAAGCCACTCCTCAGTAAAAGGCACATGACAGCCCGCTTGGAGTTTGCCAATAGGCACCTAAAGACTCTCAGCCCATGATAAACAAGATTCTCTGGTCTGATGAAACCAATGCCAAGCGTCATGTCTGGAGGAAACCTGGCACCATCCCTACGGTGAAGCATGGTGATTGCAGCATCATGCTGTGGGGATGTTTTTCAGCGGCAGGGACTGGGAGACTAGTCAGGATCGAGGGAAAGATGAACGGAGAAAATTACAGAGAGATCCTTGATGAAAACCTGCTCCAGAGTGCTCAGGACCTCAGACTGGGGTGAAGGTTCACCTTCCAACAGGACAATGACCCTAAGTCTCTGAATGGCCTTAAGTGGCCCAGCCAGAGCGCAGACTTGAACCCGATCGAACATCTGTGGAAAGACCTGAAAATAGCTGTGCAACAACGCTCCCCATCCAACCTGACAGAGCTTGAGAGGATCTGCAGAGAAGAATGGGAGAAACTCCCCAAATACAGGTGTGCCAAGCTTGTAGCGTCATACTTGATGTAATCACTGCCAAAGGTGCTTCAACAAAATACTAATTAAAGGGTCTGAATACTTATGTAAATGTGATATTTCAGGTTTTTATTTTTAATAAATGTGCAAAAATTCCTAAACCTGTTTTTGCTTTGTCATTATGGGGTATTGTGATGTCATTATGGGGTATTGTGATGTCATTATGGGGTATTATGTGTAGATTGATGAGGAAAAAATACAATTGAATCCATTTTAGAATAAGGCTGTAACGTAACAAAATGTGACTTGTTTCAGATGACTAGATGTATGTTGCACATCTACTTCACATTTGAACGTACACATTTATTTTTTATCAAAATGCTTTTTTTGGGGGGCAGAAATGACTTCTGGAACATGTGAACTTTAATGTGCTGTAATAACAAACCTGTATTCCATCCGTAAATACGAAATAAAACATTTAAAATTACAAACCTAGTTGAATTAGCCACGTAAAAAGACAGAAACCTTCCCGTGAAGGATGCCATGATTGGTTTAGATCAGGTATTCCCAAACTGAGGTAGCAATGCCGATGGGGGTACGCCAAATAAAAATGTGATTCCATTTTTTAATTTTTTAATTTTTTAATTCTTATTTTCAAACAGTACATTTAGATTTTCCAACAGGGCTATACATTTGGGTGAGGTTTTTTCTCCTCGCCTGAGTAGCCTCCTTTCATTGCCAAAAATAAAATTAAACCATCTAGTGTTCAGCGAAATAACAGCACAATGTCAAATACAGGTAGCCTAGTCAAATAATTAACATCCAATCACATTAACCGTTACTCTCTCGCAGGAATTCCACTAACGGTCCGTATGGAGCCTAACATAGCTGCTTCTCATGTAGGTATCTGTACTGATGGCGCAAAAGCCACGACAGGGAGACATAGTGGAGTGGTAACGCGCGTGCAAGCAGTTGCTCCCGACGCCACTTGGGTACACTGCAGCATCCACCGAGAGGCTCTCGCTGCCGACGCCACTTGGGTTCACTGCAGCATCCACCGAGAGGCTCTCGCTGCCGACGCCACTTGGATTCACTGCAGCATCCACCGAGAGGCTCTCGCTGCCGACGCCACTTGGGTACACTGCAGCATCCACCGAGAGGCTCTCGCTGCCGACGCCACTTGGGTACACTGCAGCATCCACCGAGAGGCTCTTGCTGCCAAAGGAATGCCTGACAGCTTGAAAGACGTTTTGGACACTACAGTGAAAATGGTTAACTTTGTTAAAGCAAGGCCCCTAAACTCTTGTGTATTTTCTGCATTATGCAATGATATGGGCAGCGACCATGTAACGCTTTTACAACAAACTGGTTAATAAGGGGCAAAGTATTGACAAATTTTTTTAAATTGAGAGACGAGCTTAAAGTTTTCTTTACTGACCATAATTTTTACTTGTCTGATCGCTTGCATGATGACGAGTTTCTCACACGACTGGCCTATCTGGGTGATGTTTTTTCTCTCCTGAATGATCTGAATCTAGGATTACAGGGACTCTCCGCAACTATATTCAATGTGCGGGACAAAATTGAGGCTATGATTAAGAAGATGGAGCTCTTCTCTGTCTGCATTAACAAGGACAACACACAGGTCTTTCCATCATTGTATGATTTTTTGTGTGTAAATGAACTCAAGCTTACGGACAATGTCAAATGTGATATAGCGAAGCACCTGAGTGAGTTGGGTGCGCAATTACGCAGGTACTTTCCCAAAACGGATGACACAAACAACTGGATTCGTTATCCCTTTCATGCCCTGCCTCCAGTCCACTTACTGATATCTCAATCCAAATGTATTTATAAAGCCCTTCGTACATCAGCTGATATCTCAAAGTGCTGTACAGAAACCCAGCCTAAAACCCCCAAAACAGCAAGCAATGCAGGTGTAGAAGCACGGTGGCTAGGAAAAACTCCCTAGAAAGGCCAAAACCTAGGAGGAAACCTAGAGAGGAACCAGGCTATGAGGGGTGGCCAGTCCTCTTCTGGCTGTGCCGGGTGGAGATTATAACAGAACATGGCTAAGATGTTAAAATGTTCATAAATGACCAGCAGGGTCGAATAATAATAATCACAGTGGATGTCGAGGGTGCAGCAAGTCAGCACCTCAGGAGTAAATGTCAGTTGGCTTTTCATAGCCGATCATTAAGAGTATCTCTACCGCTCCTGCGGTCTCTAGAGAGTTGAAAACAGCAGGTCTGGGACAGGTAGCACGTCCGGTGGACAGGTCAGGGTTCCATAGCCGCAGGCAGAACAGTTGAAACTGGAGCAGCAGCACGGCCAGGAGGATTGGGGACAGCAAGGAGTCATCAGGCCAGGTAGTCCTGAGGCATGGTCCTCCGAGGGAGAGAAAGAAAGAGAGAGAGAGAGTTAGAGAGAGCATACTTAAATTCACACAGGACACCGTATAAGACAGGAGAAATACTCCATATATAACACACTGGCCCTAGCCCCCCGACACATAAACTACTGCACCATAAATACTGGAGGCTGAGACAGGAGTGGTCGGGAGACACTGTGGCCCTGTCCGACAATACCCCTGGACAGGGCCAAACAGGCAGGATATAGTGTGTTCTGGCTCCCCAGGTTAGTTAGTTAGTGTGTTGTGTCTCCCCAGGTTAGTTAGTTAGTGTGTTCGGTTAGTTAGTTAGTGTGTTCTGTCTCCCCAGGTTAGTTAGTTAGTTAGTTAGTGTGGTTAGTTAGTTAGTGTGTTCTGTCTCCCCAGGTTAGTTAGTTAGTGTGGTTGGTTAGTTAGTTAGTGTGTTCTGTCTCCTCAGGTTAGTTAGTTAGTGTGGTTGGTTAGTTAGTTAGTGTGTTCTGTCTCCCCAGGTTAGTTAGTTAGTTAGTGTGGTTGGTTAGTTAGTTAGTGTGTTCTGTCTCCCCAGGTTAGTTAGTTAGTTAGTGTGGTTTGTTAGTTAGTTAGTGTGTTCTGTCTCCCCAGGTTAGTTAGTTAGTGTGGTTGGTTAGTTAGTTAGTGTGTTCTGTCTCCCCAGGTTAGTTAGTTAGTGTGTTCTGTCTCCCCAGGTTAGTTAGTTAGTGTGTTCGGTTAGTTAGTTAGTGTGTTCTGTCTCCCCAGGTTAGTTAGTTAGTGTGTTCTGTCTCCCCAGGTTAGTTAGTTAGTGTGTTCGGTTAGTTAGTTAGTGTGTTCTGTCTCCCCAGGTTAGTTAGTTAGTGTGGTTGGTTAGTTAGTTAGTTAGTGTGTTCTGTCTCCCCAGGTTAGTTAGTTAGTGTGTTCGGTTAGTTAGTTAGTGTGTTCTGTCTCCCCAGGTTAGTTAGTTAGTTAGTGTGTTGTGTCTCCTCAGGAAACTCCTGGAGAAAGAGTTGGAGTCCGTCGTTAGTTAGTTAGTTAGTGTGTTGTGTCTCCCCAGGTTAGTTAGTTAGTGTGGTTGGTTAGTTAGTTAGTGTGTTCTGTCTCCCCAGGTTAGTTAGTTAGTGTGTTCTGTCTCCCCAGGTTAGTTAGTTAGTTAGTTAGTTAGTGTGTTGTGTCTCCTCAGGAAACTCCTGGAGAAAGAGTTGGAGTCCGTTAGTTAGTTAGTGTGTTCGGTTAGTTAGTTAGTGTGTTGTGTCTCCCCAGGTTAGTTAGTTAGTTAGTTAGTGTGTTGTGTCCCCTCAGGAAACTCCTGGAGAAAGAGTTGGAGTCCGTCGTCCGTTAGTTAGTTAGTGTGTTCTGTCTCCCCAGGTTAGTTAGTTAGTTAGTGTGTTGTGTCTCCCCAGGTTAGTTAGTTAGTTAGTTAGTTAGTTAGTTAGTTAGTTAGTGTGTTGTGTCTCCTCAGGAAACTCCTGGAGAAAGAGTTGGAGTCCGTCGTTAGTTAGTTAGTGTGGTTAGTTAGTGTGTTGTGTCTCCCCAGGTTAGTTAGTTAGTTAGTTAGTTAGTTAGTTAGTTAGTTAGTGTGTTCTGTCTCCTCAGGAAACTCCTGGAGAAAGAGTTGGAGTCCGTCGTTAGTTAGTGTGTTCTGTCTCCCCAAGTTAGTTAGTTAGTGTGTTGTGTCTCCCCAGGTTAGTTAGTTAGTTAGTTAGTTAGTTAGTTAGTTAGTTAGTTAGTGTGTTCTGTCTCCTCAGGAAACTCCTGGAGAAAGAGTTGGAGTCCGTCGTTAGTTAGTTAGTGTGGTTAGTTAGTGTGTTGTGTCTCCCCAGGTTAGTTAGTTAGTTAGTTAGTGTGTTGTGTCTCCTCAGGAAACTCCTGGAGAAAGAGTTGGTTAGTTAGTTAGTGTGTTCTGTCTCCCCAGGTTAGTTAGTTAGTTAGTTAGTTAGTTAGTTAGTTAGTGTGTTGTGTCTCCTCAGGAAACTCCTGGAGAAAGAGTTGGAGTCCGTCGTTAGTTAGTTAGTGTGTTCTGTCTCCCCAGGTTAGTTAGTTAGTTAGTTAGTTAGTTAGTGTGTTGTGTCTCCCCAGGTTAGTTAGTTAGTTAGTTAGTGTGTTCTGTCTCCTCAGGAAACTCCTGGAGAAAGAGTTGGAGTCCGTTAGTTAGTTAGTGTGTTCTGTCTCCCCAAGTTAGTTAGTTAGTGTGTTCTGTCTCCCCAGGTTAGTTAGTTAGTTGGTTAGTTAGTTAGTGTGTTCTGTCTCCCCAGGTTAGTTAGTTAGTTGGTTAGTTAGTTAGTGTGTTGTGTCTCCTCAGGAAACTCCTGGAGAAAGAGTTGGAGTCCGTCGTTGGTTAGTTAGTTAGTTGGTTAGTTAGTGTGTTCTGTCTCCTCAGGAAACTCCTGGAGAAAGAGTTGGAGTCCGTCGTTAGTTAGTTAGTGTGTTGTGTCTCCTCAGGTTAGTTAGTTAGTTAGTGTGTTCTGTCTCCCCAGGTTAGTTAGTTAGTGTGGTTGGTTAGTTAGTTAGTGTGTTGTGTCTCCTCAGGAAACTCCTGGAGAAAGAGTTGGAGTCCGTCGGCATCAGACTCAACCGCTCCAAACCCAACATCTATTTTAAGGTCAGTTTCTCCATCACATTATGTTATATATTTAACCTTTAACCTTTTATTTATCAAGTCATTTAAGAACAAATTATTCATTACAATGACGGCTACCCCGGCCAAACCAGGACGACGCTGTGCATCGCCCTATGAGACTCCCAATCACGGCCGGATGTGATACAGCCTGGACTCGAACCAGGGACTGTAGTGACGCCTCTTGCACTGAGATGCAGTGTCTCAGACCGCTGCCCCACTCGGGAGCCCATGTGTATATGGATACCCTTCTAATGAGTGGATTCTTTTTCAGCCACACCCGCTGCTGATAAGTGGATAGAATCCAGCACACAGCCATGCAATCTCCATAGACAAACATCGGCAGTAGAACGGCCTTACTGAAGAGCTCAGTGACTTTCAACAAGGCACCGTCATAGGATGCCACCTTTCCAACAAGTCAGTTCTTCACATTTCTGCCCTGCTAGAGTTGCCCTGGTCAACTGTAAGTGCTGTTATTGTGAAGTGGAAACGTCTAGGAGCAACAACGGCTCAGCCGCAAAGTGGTAGACCGCACAAGCTTACAGAACGGGACCGGCGAGTTCTGAAACGCGTAAAAATCATCTTTCCTTGGTTGCAAAAGTTTCTTACCGAGTTCCAAACTGCCTCTGGAAGCAACATCGTTGGGAGCTTCATGAAATGGGTTTCCATGGCCGAGCAGCCGCACACAAGCCTAAGATCACCATGCGCAATGCCAAGCGTCGACTGGAGTGGTGTAAAGCTTGCAGCCATTGGACTCTGGAGCAGTGGAAACGTGTTCTCTGGAGTGATGAATCACGCTTCACCATCTGGCAGTCTGACGGACGAATCTGGGTTTGGCGGATGCCAGGAGAACGCTACCTGCCCCAATGCATAGTGCCAACTGTAAAGTTTGGTGGAGGAGGAATAATGGTCTGGGGCTGTTTTTCATGGTTCGAGCCCCTTAGTTCCAGTGAAGGGAAATCTTAACACTACAGTATAAAATGACATTCTAGACGATTCTGTGCTGCAAACTTTGTGGCAACTGTTTGGGGAAGGCCCTTTCCTGTTTCAGCATGACAATGGCCCCCGCGCACAAAGTGAGGTCCATACAGAAACGGTTTGTCGATCTGTGTGGAAGAACTTGACTGGTCTGCACAGAGCCCTGACCTCAACCCCATCGAACACCTTTGGGATGAATTGGAACGCCGACTGCGAGCCAGGCCTAATCGCCCAACATCAGTGCCCGACCTCACTAAATGCTCTTGTGGCTGAATGGAAGCAAGTCCCCACAGCAATGTTCCAACATCTAGTGGAAAGCCTTCCCAGAAGAGTGGAGGCTGTTATAGCAGCAATATTCCAACATCTAGTGGAAAGCCTTCCCAGAAGAGTGGAGGCTGTTATAGCAGCAATGTTCCTACATCTAGTGGAAA
The DNA here is from genome assembly GCF_016432855.1 of Salvelinus namaycush. Taxonomy (NCBI): domain Eukaryota; kingdom Metazoa; phylum Chordata; class Actinopteri; order Salmoniformes; family Salmonidae; genus Salvelinus; species Salvelinus namaycush. The sequence continues at coordinate 41,519 of NW_024061516.1, forward strand.
GCCTTCCCAGAAGAGTGGAGGCTGTTATAGCAGCAATGTTCCAACATCTAGTGGAAAGCCTTCCCAGAAGAGTGGAGGCTGTTATAGCAGCAATATTCCAACATCTAGTGGAAAGCCTTCCCAGAAGAGTGGAGGCTGTTATAGCAGCAATGTTCCAACATCTAGTGGAAAGCCTTCCCAGAAGAGTGGAGGCTGTTATAGCAGCAATATTCCAACATCTAGTGGAAAGCCTTCCCAGAAGAGTGGAGGCTGTTATAGCAGCAATGTTCCTACATCTAGTGGAAAGCCTTCCCAGAAGAGTGGAGGCTGTTATAGCAGCAATGTTCCAACATCTAGTGGAAAGCCTTCCCAGAAGAGTGGAGGCTGTTATAGCAGCAATATTCCAACATCTAGTGGAAAGCCTTCCCAGAAGAGTGGAGGCTGTTATAGCAGCAATGTTCCAACATCTAGTGGAAAGCCTTCCCAGAAGAGTGGAGGCTGTTATAGCAGCAAGGTTCCAACATCTAGTGGAAAGCCTTCCCAGAAGAGTGGAGGCTGTTATAGCAGCAATGTTCCAACATCTAGTGGAAAGCCTTCCCAGAAGAGTGGAGGCTGTTATAGCAGCAATGTTCCAACATCTAGTGGAAAGCCTTCCCAGAAGAGTGGAGGCTGTTATAGCAGCAATGTTCCAACATCTAGTGGAAAGCCTTCCCAGAAGAGTGGAAAATGTTATAGCAGCAATGTAACAACATCTAGTGGAAAGCCTTCCCAGAAGAGTGGAGGCTGTTATAGCAGCAATGTTCCAACATCTAGTGGAAAGCCTTCCCAGAAGAGAGGAGGCTGTTATAGCAGACATCTAGTGGAAAGCCTTCCCAGAAGAGAGGAGGCTGTTATAGCAGACATCTAGTGGAAAGCCTTCCCAGAAGAGAGGAGGCTGTTATAGCAGACATCTAGTGGAAAGCCTTCCCAGAAGAGAGGAGGCTGTTATAGCAGCAATGTTCCAACATCTAGAGGAAAGCCTTCCCAGAAGAGTGGAGGCTGTTATAGCAGCAATATTCCAACATCTAGTGGAAAGCCTTCCCAGAAGAGTGGAGGCTGTTATAGCAGCAATGTTCCTACATCTAGTGGAAAGCCTTCCCAGAAGAGTGGAGGCTGTTATAGCAGCAATGTTCCAACATCTAGTGGAAAGCCTTCCCAGAAGAGTGGAGGCTGTTATAGCAGCAATGTTCCAACATCTAGTGGAAAGCCTTCCCAGAAGAGTGGAGGCTGTTATAGCAGCAAGGTTCCAACATCTAGTGGAAAGCCTTCCCAGAAGAGTGGAGGCTGTTATAGCAGCAATGTTCCAACATCTAGTGGAAAGCCTTCCCAGAAGAGTGGAGGCTGTTATAGCAGCAATGTTCCAACATCTAGTGGAAAGCCTTCCCAGAAGAGTGGAAAATGTTATAGCAGCAATGTAACAACATCTAGTGGAAAGCCTTCCCAGAAGAGTGGAGGCTGTTATAGCAGCAATGTTCCAACATCTAGTGGAAAGCCTTCCCAGAAGAGAGGAGGCTGTTATAGCAGACATCTAGTGGAAAGCCTTCCCAGAAGAGAGGAGTCTGTTATAGCAGACATCTAGTGGAAAGCCTTCCCAGAAGAGAGGAGGCTGTTATAGCAGACATCTAGTGGAAAGCCTTCCCAGAAGAGAGGAGGCTGTTATAGCAGCAATGTTCCAACATCTAGAGGAAAGCCTTCCCAGAAGAGTGGAGGCTGTTATAGCAGCAATGTTCCAACATCTAGTGGAAAGCCTTCCCAGAAGAGTGGAGGCTGTTATAGCAGCAATGTTCCATCATCTAGTGGAAAGCCTTCCCAGAAGAGTGGAGGCTGTTATAGCAGCAATGTTCCAACATCTAGTGGAAAGCCTTCCCAGAAGAGTGGAGGCTGTTATAGCAGCAATGTTCCAACATCTAGTGGAAAGCCTTCCCATAAGAGTGGAGGCTGTTATAGCAGCAATGTTCCAACATCTAGTGGAAAGCCTTCCCAGAAGAGTGGAGGCTGTTATAGCAGCAAGGTTCCAACATCTAGTGGAAAGCCTTCCCAGAAGAGTGGAGGCTGTTATAACAGCAATGTTCCAACATCTAGTGGAAAGCCTTCCCAGAAGAGTGGAGGCTGTTATAGCAGGAATGTTCCAACATCTAGTGGAAAGCCTTCCCAGAAGAGTGGAGGCTGTTATAGCAGCAATGTTCCAACATCTAGTGGAAAGCCTTCCCTGAAGAGTGGAGGCTGTTATAGCAGCAATGTTCCAACATCTAGTGGAAAGCCTTCCCAGAAGAGTGGAGGCTGTTATAGCAGCAATGTTCCAACATCTAGTGGAAAGCCTTCCCAGAAGAGTGGAGGCTGTTATAGCAGCAATGTTCCAACATCTAGTGGAAAGCCTTCCCAGAAGAGTGGAGGCTGTTATAGCAGCAATGTTCCAACATCTAGTGGAAAGCCTTCCCAGAAGAGTGGAGGCTGTTATAGCAGCAAAGTTCCAACATCTAGTGGAAAGCCTTCCCAGAAGAGTGGAGGCTGTTATAGCAGCAATGTTCCAACATCTAGTGGAAAGCCTTCCCAGAAGAGTGGAGGCTGTTATAGCAGCAAAGTTCCAACATCTAGTGGAAAGCCTTCCCAGAAGAGTGGAGGCTGTTATAGCAGCAATGTTCCAACATCTAGTGGAAAGCCTTCCCAGAAGAGAGGAGGCTGTTATAGCAGACATCTAGTGGAAAGCCTTCCCAGAAGAGAGGAGGCTGTTATAGCAGACATCTAGTGGAAAGCCTTCCCAGAAGAGAGGAGGCTGTTATAGCAGACATCTAGTGGAAAGCCTTCCCAGAAGAGAGGAGGCTGTTATAGCAGCAATGTTCCAACATCTAGAGGAAAGCCTTCCCAGAAGAGTGGAGGCTGTTATAGCAGCAATGTTCCAACATCTAGTGGAAAGCCTTCCCAGAAGAGTGGAGGCTGTTATAGCAGCAATGTTCCATCATCTAGTGGAAAGCCTTCCCAGAAGAGTGGAGGCTGTTATAGCAGCAATGTTCCAACATCTAGTGGAAAGCCTTCCCAGAAGAGTGGAGGCTGTTATAGCAGCAATGTTCCAACATCTAGTGGAAAGCCTTCCCATAAGAGTGGAGGCTGTTATAGCAGCAATGTTCCAACATCTAGTGGAAAGCCTTCCCAGAAGAGTGGAGGCTGTTATAGCAGCAAGGTTCCAACATCTAGTGGAAAGCCTTCCCAGAAGAGTGGAGGCTGTTATAACAGCAATGTTCCAACATCTAGTGGAAAGCCTTCCCAGAAGAGTGGAGGCTGTTATAGCAGGAATGTTCCAACATCTAGTGGAAAGCCTTCCCAGAAGAGTGGAGGCTGTTATAGCAGCAATGTTCCAACATCTAGTGGAAAGCCTTCCCTGAAGAGTGGAGGCTGTTATAGCAGCAATGTTCCAACATCTAGTGGAAAGCCTTCCCAGAAGAGTGGAGGCTGTTATAGCAGCAATGTTCCAACATCTAGTGGAAAGCCTTCCCAGAAGAGTGGAGGCTGTTATAGCAGCAATGTTCCAACATCTAGTGGAAAGCCTTCCCAGAAGAGTGGAGGCTGTTATAGCAGCAATGTTCCAACATCTAGTGGAAAGCCTTCCCAGAAGAGTGGAGGCTGTTATAGCAGCAATGTTCCAACATCTAGTGGAAAGCCTTCCCAGAAGAGTGGAGGCTGTTATAGCAGCAATGTTCCAACATCTAGTGGAAAGCCTTCCCAGAAGAGTGGAGGTTGTTATAGCAGCAATGTTCCAACATCTAGTGGAAAGCCTTCCCAGAAGAGTGGAGGCTGTTATAGCAGCAAAGGGGGGACCAACTCCATATTAATGACTTCCCAGAAGAGTGGAGGCTGTTATAGCAGCAAGGGGGGACCAACTCCATATTAATGACTTCCCAGAAGAGTGGAGGCTGTTGTAGCAGCAAAGGGGGGGACCAACTCCATATTAATGACTTCCCAGAAGAGTGGAGGCTGTTATAGCAGCAAAGGGGGGGACCAACTCCATATTAATGACTTCCCAGAAGAGTGGAGGCTGTTATAGCAGCAAAGGGGGGACCAACTCCATATTAATGACTTCCCAGAAGAGTGGAGGCTGTTATAGCAGCAAGGGGGGGACCAACTCCATATTAATGACTTCCCAGAAGAGTGGAGGCTGTTACAGCAGTAAAGGGGGGACCAATTACATATTAAAGCCTTCCCAGAAGAGTGGAGGCTGTTACAGCAGTAAAGGGGGGACCAACTCCATATTAAAGCCTTCCCAGAAGAGTGGAGGCTGTTATAGCAGCAAAGGGGGACCAACTCCATATTAATGACTTCCCAGAAGAGTAGAGGCTGTTATAGCAGCAAGGGGGGGTCCAACTCCATATTAATGACTTCCCAGAATAGTGGAGGCTGTTACAGCAGTAAAGGGGGGACCAACTCCATATTAATGACTTCCCAGAATAGTGGAGGCTGTTACAGCAGTAAAGGGGGGACCAACTCCATATTAATGACTTCCCAGAAGAGTGGAGGCTGTTATAGCAGCAAAGGGGGGACCAACTCCATATTAATGACTTCCCAGAAGAGTGGAGGCTGTTATAGCAGCAAGGGGGGGACCAACTCCATATTAATGACTTCCCAGAAGAGTGGAGGCTGTTACAGCAGTAAAGGGGGGACCAACTCCATATTAAAGCCTTCCCAGAAGAGTGGAGGCTGTTACAGCAGTAAAGGGGGGACCAACTCCATATTAATGACTTCCCAGAAGAGTGGAGGCTGTTATAGCAGCAAAGGGGGGACCAACTCCATATTAATGACTTCCCAGAAGAGTGGAGGCTGTTATAGCAGCAAAGGGGGGACCAACTCCATATTAATGACTTCCCAGAAGAGTGGAGGCTGTTATAGCAGCAAAGGGGGGACCAACTCCATATTAATGACTTCCCAGAAGAGTGGAGGCTGTTATAGCAGCAAAGGGGGGTCCAACTCCATATTAATGACTTCCCAGAAGAGTGGAGGCTGTTATAGCAGCAAAGGGGGGACCAACTCCATATTAATGACTTCCCAGAAGAGTGGAGGCTGTTATGGCAGCAAGGGGGGATCCAACTCCATATTAATGACTTCCCAGAAGAGTGGAGGCTGTTATGGCAGCAAAGGGGGGGACCAACTCCATATTAATGCCCATGATTTTGGAATGAGATGTTGGACAAGCAGGTGTCCACATACTGTTGGTCATGTAGTGTATGTATGATGCTAGTATTTATGTATGATGCTAGTATTCAAACAGCGTGTATGATGGTAGTATGTATGTATGTATGTATGTATGTATGTATGTATGTATGTATGTATGTATGTATGTATGTATGTATGTATGTATGTATGTATGTATGTATGATGGTAGTATGTATGTATGTATGATGCTAGCGTGCTTGTATGTATGTATGATGCTAGTATGTATGTGTGATGCTAGTATGTATGTATGATGGTAGTATGTATGTATGATGCTAGTATGTATGTATGATGCTAGTATGTATGTATGATGCTAGTATGTATGTATGATGCTAGTATGTATGTATGATGCTAGTATGTATGTGTGATGCTAGTATGTATGCGTGATGCTAGTATGCATGTATGATGCTAGTATGTATGTGTGATGCTAGTATGTATGTATGATGCTAGTATGTATGTATGATGCTAGTATGTATGTATGATGCTAGTATGTATGTATGTATGATGCTAGTATGTATGTATGATGCTAGTATGTATGTATGTATGATGCTAGTATGTATGTATGTATGATGCTAGTATGTATGTATGTATGATGCTAGTATGTATGTATGATGCTAGTATGTATGTATGTATGATGCTAGTATGTATGTATGTATGTATGATGCTAGTATGTATGTATGATGCTAGTATGTATGTATGATGCTAGTATGTATGATGCTAGTATGTATGTATGATGCTAGTATGTATGTATGATGCTAGTATGTATGTATGATGCTAGTATGATGCTAGTATGTATGTATGATGCTAGTATGTATATATGATGCTAGTATGTATGTATGATGCTAGTATGTAGTGTTGTGACAACTGTGTGTTTGTGTTCAGCCCAAGAAAGGCGGAGGTCTGTCCTATAACTCCATGGTGCCTCTGACTATGTGTTCTGAGAAACTGGTGCAGCTCATCCTCCACGAATACAGTATCCTTCTACAGACACAATACCAACCACAGACACAATACCAGCACCAACCACAGACACAATACCAACTACAGACACAATACCACTACTAACTACAGACACCATACCAACTACAGACACAACACCACCACCAACTACAGACACAATACCAACTACAGACACAATACCAGCACCAACCACAGCCACAATACCAACTACAGACACAATACCAGCACCAACTACAGACACAATACCAGCACCAACCACAGACACAATACCAGCACCAACTACAGACACAATACCAGCACCAACTACAGACACAATACCAGCACCAACTACAGACACAATACCAGCACCAACCACAGACACAATACCAGCACCGACTACAGACACAACCTTAACTTAACCTTAACTACAGACAGAACCTTAACGGATCACCTCAGAACTGTCGGTAGAACCTTAACGGACCACCTCATAACTGTAGGTAGAACCTTAACGGACCCCCTCATAACTGTAGGTAGAACCTTAACGATCCACCTCAGAACAGTAGGTAGAACCTTAACGGACCACCTCATAACTGTAGGTAGAACCTTAACGGACCACGTCAGAACAGTAGTTAGAACCTTAACGGACCACCTCAGAACAGTAGGTAGAACCTTAACGGACCACCTCAGAACAGTAGGTAGAACCTTAACGGACCACCTCAGAACAGTAGGTAGAACCTTAACGGACCACCTCAGAACAGTAGGTAGAACCTTAACGGACCACCTCAGAACAGTAGGTAGAACCTTAACGATGCACCTCAGAACAGTAGGTAGAACCTTAACGATGCACCTCAGAACAGTAGGTAGAACCTTAACGATGCACCTCGGAACAGTAGGTAGAACCTTAACGGACCACCTCGGAACAGTAGGTAGAACCTTAGCGATCCACCTCAGAACAGTAGGTAGAACCTTAACGGTCCACCTCAGAACAGTAGGTAGAACCTTAACGGTCCACCTCAGAACAGTAGGTAGAACCTTAACGGACCACCTCAGAACAGTAGGTAGAACCTTAACGATGCACCTCAGAACAGTAGGTAGAACCTTAACGATGCACCTCAGAACAGTAGGTAGAACCTTAGCGATCCACCTCAGAACAGTAGGTAGAACCTTAACGATGCACCTCAGAAATCTTCAATGCGGAGGTTCTGTTCCGAGAAGACAGCACTCCTGATGACTTCATCGACGTCATTGTTGGGAACCGAGTTTACATGCCCTGTTTATACGTACGTACCTGTTCTATGATCTAGCTCTATGTTTATACGTACGTACCTGTTCTATGATCTAGCTCTATGTTTATACCTACGTACCTGTTCTATGATCTAGCTCTGTTTATACGTACATACCTGATCTGTGATCTAGCTCTATGTTTATTCGTACGTACCTGTTCTATGATCTAGCTCTATGTTTATACGTACGTACCTGTTCTATGATCTAGCTCTATGTTTATACCTACGTACCTGTTCTATGATCTAGCTCTGTTTATACGTACATACCTGATCTATGATTTAGCTCTATGTTTATACTTACGTACCTGATCTATGATCTAGCTCTATGTTTATACGTACCTGTTCTATGATCTAGCTCAATGTCTATACGTACCTGATCTATGATCTAGCTCTATGTTTATACGTACCTGATCTATGATCTAGCTCTGGTTATGCGTACCTGATCTATGGTCTAGCTCTATGTTTATACGTACCTGATCTATGATCCAGCTCTATGTTTATACGTACCTGATCTATGATCTAGCTCTATGTTTATACATACGTACCTGATCTATGATCTAGCTCTATGTTTATACATACGTACCTGATCTATGATCTAGCTCTAGGTTTATACATACGTACCTGATCTATGATCTAGCTCTGTTTATACGTACCTGATCTATGATCTAGCTCTATGTTTATACGTACCTGATCTATGATCTAGCTCTATGTTTATACGTACCTGATCTATGATCTAGCTCTATGTTTATACGTACTGATCTATGATCTAGCTCTATGTTTATACGTACCTGATCTATGATCTAGCTCTATGTTAATACGTACCTGATCTATGATCTAGCTCTATGTTTATACATACGTACCTGATCTATGATCTAGCTCTATGTTTATACGTACCTGATCTATGATCTAGTTCTATGTTTATACGTACCTGATCTATGATCTAGCTCTATGTTAATACGTACCTGATCTATATCTGTACCAGACCAATGAATATATAGTTGTGTGTGTGTGTGTGTGTGTGTGTGTGTGTGTGTGTGTGTGTG
>NW_024061516.1:52500-119563 GCF_016432855.1 Salvelinus namaycush
TGTACGGGGTGTATACTGAGAATGCGTCATGTGCGATTGTGTTGTTTCCTGCTATTGGTTGATGTCGGTAGCTCCTCCCCATATCTGACTGATCAGCTGTTGTCATAGGCTGAATGAGTATGACATCAGCCATTTAAAGTGCACTAGATTTTCAAATTGTCGCAATCCCATCCTAAACACACTCTCTCCCACTCTGTGTTTAGAACCCCTGGTGTCTCTCCCACGCTGTGTTTAGAACCCCTGGTGTCTCCCACGCTGTGTTTAGAACCCCTGGTGTCTCTCCCACGCTGTGTTTAGAACCCCTGGTGTCTCTCCCACGCTGTGTTTAGAACCCCTGGTGTCTCCCACGCTGTGTTTAGAACCTCTGGTGTCTCTCCCACGCTGTGTTTAGAACCCCTGGTGTCTCTCCCACGCTGTGTTTAGAACCCCTGGTGTCTCTCCCACGCTGTGTTTAGAACCTCTGGTGTCTCTCCCACGCTGTGTTTAGAACCCCTGGTCTCTCCCACTCTGTGTTTAGAACCCCTGGTGTCTCCCACGCTGTGTTTAGAACCCCTGGTGTCTCTCCCACGCTGTGTTTAGAACCCCTGGTGTCTCTCCCACGCTGTGTTTAGAACCCCTGGTGTCTCCCACGCTGTGTTTAGAACCCCTGGTGTCTCCCACGCTGTGTTTAGAACCCCTGGTGTCTCCCACACTGTGTTTAGAACCCCTGGTGTCTCTCCCACGCTGTGTTTAGAACCCCTGGTGTCTCCCACGCTGTGTTTAGAACCCCTGGTGTCTCTCCCACGCTGTGTTTAGAACCCCTGGTGTCTCCCACGCTGTGTTTAGAACCCCTGGTGTCTCCCACGCTGTGTTTAGAACCCCTGGTGTCTCCCACGCTGTGTTTAGAACCCCTGGTGTCTCCCACACTGTGTTTAGAACCCCTGGTGTCTCTCCCACGCTGTGTTTAGAACCCCTGGTGTCTCCCACGCTGTGTTTAGAACCCCTGGTGTCTCTCCCACGCTGTGTTTAGAACCTCTGGTGTCTCTCCCACGCTGTGTTTAGAACCCCTGGTGTCTCTCCCACTCTGTGTTTAGAACCCCTGGTGTCTCTCCCACGCTGTGTTTAGAACCTCTGGTGTCTCCCACGCTGTGTTTAGAACCCCTGGTGTCTCCCACACTGTGTTTAGAACCCCTGGTGTCTCTCCCACGCTGTGTTTAGAACCCCTGGTGTCTCCCACGCTGTGTTTAGAACCCCTGGTCTCTCTCCCACGCTGTGTTTAGAACCCCTGGTGTCTCCCACGCTGTGTTTAGAACCCCTGGTGTCTCCCACACTGTGTTTAGAACCCCTGGTGTCTCCCACGCTGTGTTTAGAACCCCTGGTGTCTCCCACGCTGTGTTTAGAACCCCTGGTGTCTCCCACACTGTGTTTAGAACCCCTGGTGTCTCTCCCACGCTGTGTTTAGAACCCCTGGTGTCTCTCCCACGCTGTGTTTAGAACCTCTGGTGTCTCTCCCACGCTGTGTTTAGAACCTCTGGTGTCTCTCCCACGCTGTGTTTAGAACCCCTGGTGTCTCTCCCACGCTGTGTTTAGAACCCCTGGTGTCTCTCCCACTCTGTGTTTAGAACCTCTGGTGTCTCTCCCACGCTGTGTTTAGAACCTCTGGTGTCTCTCCCACGCTGTGTTTAGAACCCCTGGTGTCTCCCACGCTGTGTTTAGAACCCCTGGTGTCTCTCCCACGCTGTGTTTAGAACCCCTGGTGTCTCTCCCACGCTGTGTTTAGAACCCCTGGTGTCTCTCCCACTCTGTGTTTAGAACCTCTGGTGTCTCTCCCACGCTGTGTTTAGAACCCCTGGTGTCTCTCCCACGCTGTGTTTAGAACCCCTGGTGTCTCTCCCACGCTGTGTTTAGAACCCCTGGTGTCTCCCACGCTGTGTTTAGAACCCCTGGTGTCTCTCCCACGCTGTGTTTAGAACCCCTGGTGTCTCTCCCACGCTGTGTTTAGAACCTCTGGTGTCTCTCCCACGCTGTGTTTAGAACCCCTGGTGTCTCTCCCACGCTGTGTTTAGAACCCCTGGTGTCTCCCACGCTGTGTTTAGAACCCCTGGTGTCTCTCCCACGCTGTGTTTAGAACCTCTGGTGTCTCTCCCACGCTGTGTTTAGAACCCCTGGTGTCTCTCCCACGCTGTGTTTAGAACCCCTGGTGTCTCTCCCACGCTGTGTTTAGAACCTCTGGTGTCTCTCCCACGCTGTGTTTAGAACCCCTGGTGTCTCTCCCACGCTGTGTTTAGAACCCCTGGTGTCTCTCCCACGCTGTGTTTAGAACCCCTGGTGTCTCTCCCACGCTGTGTTTAGAACCCCTGGTGTCTCCCACGCTGTGTTTAGAACCCCTGGTGTCTCTCCCACGCTGTGTTTAGAACCCCTGGTGTCTCTCCCACGCTGTGTTTAGAACCCCTGGTGTCTCCCACGCTGTGTTTAGAACCCCTGGTGTCTCTCCCACGCTGTGTTTAGAACCTCTGGTGTCTCTCCCACGCTGTGTTTAGAACCCCTGGTGTCTCTCCCACGCTGTGTTTAGAACCCCTGGTGTCTCTCCCACTCTGTGTTTAGAACCCCTGGTGTCTCTCCCACGCTGTGTTTAGAACCCCTGGTGTCTCTCCCACGCTGTGTTTAGAACCCCTGGTGTCTCTCCCACTCTGTGTTTAGAACCCCTGGTGTCTCTCCCACGCTGTGTTTAGAACCTCTGGTGTCTCTCCCACGCTGTGTTTAGAACCCCTGGTGTCTCTCCCACTCTGTGTTTAGAACCCCTGGTGTCTCTCCCACGCTGTGTTTAGAACCCCTGGTGTCTCTCCCACGCTGTGTTTAGAACCCCTGGTGTCTCCCACGCTGTGTTTAGAACCCCTGGTGTCTCTCCCACGCTGTGTTTAGAACCCCTGGTGTCTCCCACGCTGTGTTTAGAACCCCTGGTGTCTCTCCCACGCTGTGTTTAGAACCCCTGGTGTCTCCCACACTGTGTTTAGAACCCCTGGTGTCTCCCACGCTGTGTTTAGAACCCCTGGTCTCTCCCACGCTGTGTTTAGAACCCCTGGTGTCTCCCACGCTGTGTTTAGAACCCCTGGTGTCTCCCACGCTGTGTTTAGAACCTCTGGTGTCTCTCCCACGCTGTGTTTAGAACCCCTGGTGTCTCCTGTTGAATTGTGGTCTTGTTGTTTCAGAGAGGCCTGACTTCAGCGATGCCATCATCATGAGAAGAGGAGCATCTGTAGAACATGTGGTGAGCTGAACACACACTGACCTCCTGGCTTTGAACCCCAGGTCGTCGGCACCAGACTGTGTTTTAACCCGCTGAGCTAAAGCCTTAACGACGGTCTCCCTCTCTCCCTGCAGTGCCATCGGATCCACAGAACGTTAGCCAGCCAGTTCAAGTACGCCCTGGTCTGGGTAAGTTAGCAGCACCCCGTGCTAGCATGCTAGCAACGTTGGGTTTGCTCTCTCTGCGTTTATAAAACAATGTATCTTTCTTTCATGACTCCATTTTGTGTGACTGTCTTCCTGTTGTGTTCCAGGGGACCAGCACCAAGTTCGACCCCCAGCGGGTGGGGCTAACACACATCATGGAGCACGAGGACGTCATCCAGATTGTTAAGAAGTGAAACAGCTCTTCGGGATAGGACCGATGACGGGATGGGTGGGACGAGTTAGTAAAACAGGCCTTCTGATTGGACAGAATACAGGATGGGTGGGAGGAGTTAAAAACAAAAAAACAGGAAGTTGATTTATCCAGAACCAGTAGATTCTAAAGTCCTGATTCTTATTTCGCGTTTGAAACAACAACAAAAAATAACCAATCAAGAACCAGATACGATCTGAGTTACAAGAGGACAGGAAGCAGCATATTTTATCTTAGTTGACATTGAAACACATCCAGAATGAAAAAGGGAAACTCAATAAATTCCAAGAACTTGAAATGGACACGGTTTGCTTCTGTGGTTTTGTTTTTTCCGTTGGTTACAATTTGTGTTGTTTTTTGAATTCCAACCCGGCAGGTTCTGTAGTCTGCAGAAGTAAGGCGACGGACAGCAGAGACGGAGGTGTTGAAATGACAGCTATTATAAAATGCTCCAAAAGGTGACGTTTCTCCGCAGGTACAAGGGCTGGTGGCAATTCAAATTCAAGGCAGTCAATTCAGGAAGTGAACTTGAAATAACAATTCAAAATTTGAAAAACAATATATTTTCAATGACCTCAAACTGAGCAGTAGAAACTATTTATTTATTTATTTTATATACCTATTTTCCTTTTTGAAATGTTTAATTAAAAATCACTTCCTGAATTGACCCCAGCCCTGTTAGGTACAGATCTAGGATCAGCTTCCCCCGATCCTGAACCATTAGTGGGAAAATGCAAAACTGTCCCAAGATCATCATCTCGGGGCAACTTCACCCTCCTCCTGTTAAAACCAGCGGCAGAGGAGAGACGGCTAGAGAGGATTACTGAAAGGTGTGACGAGCCCGTTTGTGATAGAAAGCTCTCTGGGGTGTGGTTTCATCACGTTTTAATATGTTTGTTTTTTACAATCACTTTTACAAGTGTCAGGAACAGATTTTGATTATCTTTGGTGATCTTCACCTCTGACTAGTTGAACATTAACAGCTGAACTCCCATATAGTGTGTCGGGGGAAATGTAATGTTAAACGGAGGTGAGGAGGGTTCACAGTGCAGCCAGAAGGGAGCTGTGTGAAGAGGGTTGGACGAAGACGTTGGTTTCAGTCTGGAGGTAAGTAAATTAAACCGTTTCTCTCTCTTGGAGAATCAAATCAGAACTATTTACACAGCACTTTACTGGGCAGGCAAAGTGCTTAACAAATGACAAAAAAAGGTGAGGAAACGTTTTTTTAAATGAGACATTAAAATGTTAAAACAATAACCTGAGAGACTAATGTTTTACAGCTTTACAGTAAAATATATAGAGTGGGATAAAATAGATAGGATAACTAAACGTACCCCCTAAGTAAAAACACAGCTATAAAAAGGTGTCTTAATAAAGATCTTTATTCAAAAAGGCTAGATAGTAACGAGATAGAGGCTAGATAGTAACGTTCAACGTTATGTTTAATATACTCCGTTTCAGGAGCTATAACAGAACGCTGAATCCCACCAGAGTCTAAATCCTGGAGCACTTTTAATGGCTCCAATGTATCAGACCTTCAGGATGGTTTTAAACAGCGATGTGTGTGTGTGTGTGTGTGTGTGTGTATATATATATACACTAGATGACTGATAGGACCGGTGGCTTCAAAGCCTCTCATTGGCCAATTCGTAGCATCATGCAATCTAGGGGTTTATTACACATCGCTGGTTCTAACACACATTATCTATAATAAACTGGGTGGTTCGAGCCATGAATACTGATTTGGCTGAAAGCCATGGTATATCAGACCGTATACCACGGGTATTCTTACTGCTCTGATTAAGTTGTTAACCGGTTTATAATACCAGTAAGGCACGAGGGGGTGTGATATATGGCCAATATACCACGTCTAAGGGCTGTATCCAGGCACACCGCGTTGAGTCTTGCATAAGAACAGCCCTTAGCCGTGGTATATTGGCCATATATCACACCCCCTCGTGTCTTATTGCTTCCATTATATTGACCATAAACTCTAGTGGCTGCTCTAACAATGAAAAGAAATGTCTTCCAATAGTTACCACAGCCACAAAGTCAAAATATCGTGAAAATAATCAATGAAACGTTGCTTTTTGGGGGGGGGGTTTGTTCAGGGTTAGGCGTAAGGTGAGCAGTATGGTTAAGGTTAGGTTTAAAGACACATTTTAGAAAAATGCGGGGTTAATGACTTTGTGGCTGTGGTAACTAGTGACCACCAAGCACAACTCCGTTATGAAGTTTTTCTCAAAGTTCCCGGGTTGTCACGTGTCCTACTTATATCAGTACACTCGGGAACAACCTAATCATTACGACACTTCTATTAGAGCAAATAAGCCATTAACATTTTTTTGTTAACCAAATTCGACACTCATTAACCTCCATACTAAAACTCCTCGCTTGGTGAGCGAAAAAAACGCCACATGCTGGAGAAGACAGATTTTTTTTGTGGCCCAGTTATCCCTCTTGCTTCACCTTATCCTCTTTGGTTCTAATAATCGGGGTGAACATGGCGGCCATCTTGGTCAGGGAGAAATCCAAAACCAGTCTAATAGAAATGAATGGCAGCAGAGGGATAGGTGATGCATTTCCTGCTTTTGATTTATGCAGGAAAACAGATGTAAAGCCATGTGATGTATCAGAAACTGTGTAATGGAAATATAGTCAACCAAAAATATAGTAATATAATTATAAATACAGTCTACACAGGTTTTTATACACGTTCCATATAAATAACCTCTATATATATAAACAGGCCATACGTGTCTCAGATGTAGTTCATTAGAAAGCTGAGTGCTATAACATGATACCATATCAGTATTTACAACGTATCTAAGTCTTATCAACCGGTTACAGCCAGTCTACAGACATGTAGTACGTATCTAAGTCTTATCAACCGGTTACAGCCAGTCTACAGACATGTAGTACGTATCTAAGTCTTATCAACCGGTTACAGCCAGTCTACAGACATGTAGTACGTATCTAAGTCTTATCAACCGGTTACAGCCAGTCTACGGACATGTAGTACGTATCTAAGTCTTATCAACCGGTTACAGCCAGTGTACGGACATGTAGTACGTATCTAAGTCTTATCAACCGGTTACAGCCAGTGTACGGACATGTAGTACGTATCTAAGTCTTATCAACCGGTTACAGCCAGTCTACGGACATGTAGTACGTATCTAAGTCTTATCAACCGGTTACAGCCAGTGTACGGACATGTAGTACGTATCTAAGTCTTATCAACCGGTTACAGCCAGTGTACGCCTGTGGATTGACTGTGTTGTTTGAATGGCATATTGGTATTTAATTTGATAAATGTAAGGAACCGTTTCCTGTATAACTGTCTGGATAGTTATCTAACAACTCATACAGGGCAGATAAATTATTCACCTTAACGTTTTACCGCTATCTTATCACAGCTCACTGGCAACGCCACGGTTTCCCCGGCTCCCTGACCAACATGGCCGACCGTTAGACAATCACAACAAGGTTCATGTCCATTCTAGTTTTCTAATGTCAAATTATATGGTTGCACCGTATGAATGAAACTCAGTGAAATACCTACTTCCTGTTCCCTCTTGTCTCTCCAGTAGTGGATGAATGGATAAATACCTACTTCCTGTTCCCTCTTGTCTCTCCAGTAGTGGATGAATGGATAAATACCTACTTCCTGTTCCCTCTTGTCTCTCCAGTAGTGGATGAATGGATAAATACCTACTTCCTCTTTTCTCTCCAGTAGTGGATGAATGGATAAATACCTACTTCCTGTTCCCTCTTGTCTCTCCAGTAGTGGATGAATGGATAAATACCTACTTCCTCTTGTCTCTCCAGTAGTGGATGAATGGATAAATACCTACTTCCTGTTCCCTCTTGTCTCTCCAGTAGTGGATGAATGGATAAATACCTACTTCCTGTTCCCTCTTGTCTCTCCAGTAGTGGATGAATGGATAAATACCTACTTCCTGTTCCCTCTTGTCTCTCCAGTAGTGGATGAATGGATAAATACCTACTTCCTGTTCCCTCTTTTCTCTCCAGTAGTGGATGAATGGATAAATACCTACTTCCTGTTCCCTCTTTTCTCTCCAGTAGTGGATGAATGGATAAATACCTACTTCCTGTTCCCTCTTGTCTCTCCAGTAGTGGATGAATGGATAAATACCTACTTCCTGTTCCCTCTTGTCTCTCCAGTAGTGGATGAATGGATAAATACCTACTTCCTGTTCCCTCTTGTCTCTCCAGTAGTGGATGAATGGATAAATACCTACTTCCTGTTCCCTCTTGTCTCTCCAGTAGTGGATGAATGGATAAATACCTACTTCCTGTTCCCTCTTGTCTCTCCAGTAGTGGATGAATGGATAAATACCTACTTCCTGTTCCCTCTTGTCTCTCCAGTAGTGGATGAATGGATAAATACCTACTTCCTGTTCCCTCTTGTCTCTCCAGTAGTGGATGAATGGATAAATACCTACTTCCTGTTCCCTCTTGTCTCTCCAGTAGTGGATGAATGGATAAATACCTACTTCCTGTTCCCTCTTTTCTCTCCAGTAGTGGATGAATGGATAAATACCTACTTCCTGTTCCCTCTTGTCTCTCCAGTAGTGGATGAATGGATAAATACCTACTTCCTGTTCCCTCTTGTCTCTCCAGTAGTGGATGAATGGATAAATACCTACTTCCTGTTCCCTCTTTTCTCTCCAGTAGTGGATGAATGGATAAATACCTACTTCCTGTTCCCTCTTGTCTCTCCAGTAGTGGATGAATGGATAAATACCTACTTCCTGTTCCCTCTTGTCTCTCCAGTAGTGGATGAATGGATAAATACCTATTTCCTGTTCCCTCTTGTCTCTCCAGTAGTGGATGAATGGATACATACCTACTTCCTCTTGTCTCTTTTCTCTCCAGTAGTGGATGAATGGATAAATACCTACTTCCTGTTCCCTCTTTTCTCTCCAGTAGTGGATGAATGGATAAATACCTACTTCCTGTTCCCTCTTGTCTCTCCAGTAGTGGATGAATGGATAAATACCTACTTCCTGTTCCCTCTTGTCTCTCCAGTAGTGGATGAATGGATAAATACCTACTTCCTGTTCCCTCTTTTCTCTCCAGTAGTGGATGAATGGATAAATACCTACTTCCTGTTCCCTCTTGTCTCTCCAGTAGTGGATGAATGGATAAATACCTACTTCCTGTTCCCTCTTTTCTCTCCAGTAGTGGATGAATGGATAAATACCTACTTCCTGTTCCCTCTTGTCTCTCCAGTAGTGGATGAATGGATAAATATCTACTTCATGTTCCCTCTTTTCTCTCCAGTAGTGGATGAATGGATAAATACCTACTTCCTGTTCCCTCTTGTCTCTCCAGTAGTGGATGAATGGATAAATACCTACTTCCTGTTCCCTCTTGTCTCTCCAGTAGTGGATGAATGGATAAATACCTACTTCCTGTTCCCTCTTGTCTCTCCAGTAGTGGATGAATGGATAAATACCTACTTCCTGTTCCCTCTTGTCTCTCCAGTAGTGGATGAATGGATAAATACCTACTTCCTGTTCCCTCTTTTCTCTCCAGTAGTGGATGAATGGATAAATACCTACTTCCTGTTCCCTCTTTTCTCTCCAGTAGTGGATGAATGGATAAATACCTACTTCCTGTTCCCTCTTGTCTCTCCAGTAGTGGATGAATGGATAAATACCTACTTCCTGTTCCCTCTTTTCTCTCCAGTAGTGGATGAATGGATAAATACCTACTTCCTGTTCCCTCTTTTCTCTCCAGTAGTGGATGAATGGATAAATACCTACTTCCTGTTCCCTCTTTTCTCTCCAGTAGTGGATGAATGGATAAATACCTACTTCCTGTTCCCTCTTGTCTCTCCAGTAGTGGATGAATGGATAAATACCTACTTCCTGTTTCCTCTTTTCTCTCCAGTAGTGGATGAATGGATAAATACCTACTTCCTGTTCCCTCTTTTCTCTCCAGTAGTGGATGAATGGATAAATACCTACTTCCTGTTCCCTCTTGTCTCTCCAGTAGTGGATGAATGGATAAATACCTACTTCCTGTTCCCTCTTTTCTCTCCAGTAGTGGATGAATGGATAAATACCTACTTCCTGTTCCCTCTTGTCTCTCCAGTAGTGGATGAATGGATAAATACCTACTTCCTGTTCCCTCTTGTCTCTCCAGTAGTGGATGAATGGATAAATACCTACTTCCTGTTCCCTCTTGTCTCTCCAGTAGTGGATGAATGGATAAATACCTACTTCCTGTTCCCTCTTTTCTCTCCAGTAATGGATGAATGGATAAATACCTACTTCCTGTTCCCTCTTGTCTCTCCAGTAGTGGATGAATGGATAAATACCTACTTCCTGTTCCCTCTTGTCTCTCCAGTAGTGGATGAATGGATAAATACCTACTTCCTGTTCCCTCTTGTCTCTCCAGTAGTGGATGAATGGATAAATACCTACTTCCTGTTCCCTCTTGTCTCTCCAGTAGTGGATGAATGGATAAATACCTACTTCCTGTTCCCTCTTGTCTCTCCAGTAGTGGATGAATGGATAAATACCTACTTCCTGTTCCCTCTTGTCTCTCCAGTAGTGGATGAATGGATAAATACCTACTTCCTGTTCCCTCTCCAGTAGTGGATGAATGGATAAAATAATGAATGAATGAATGAATTGTGAGTCGCCACGGTAACGCCCGCTCTCCTTGACCCTCCACCTTTGACCTCCTCCTCGCGGACCCGGAGCTGCTGTTGGCGCCTTTACCAACGGTCGCTCTGCTTTCTGCCTCTCAGGTAGACCGGTTACCGGCTGCTCCATTTCTGCCTCTCAGGTAGACCGGTTACCGGCTGCTCCATTTCTGCCTCCCAGGTAGACCGGTTACCGGCTGCTCCATTTCTGCCTCCCAGGTAGACCGGTTACCGGCTGCTCCATTTCTGCCTCCCAGGTAGACCGGTTACCGGCTGCTCCATTTCTGCCTCCCAGGTAGACCGGTTACCGGCTGCTCCATTTCTGCCTCCCAGGTAGACCGGTTACCGGCTGCTCCATTTCTGCCTCTCAGGTAGACCGGTTCCCGGCTGCTCCATTCACCAGACAACACAACACCGGCATAATAGAGACATAAAAAATGCAAACACATCCATTCATGGCAAAGAGGGAGGAGAGGAAGAGAGAGAGAGAGAGGGAGTTTACTAGTGATAGTGGTTATATTAACAGGCGTGAAGAGTTAGTTCGCAGAGTTTAAAGATGCCACCATGTTGGTCGGGAGAGAGGAATGGATGGAGAGATTGTGTTTTGGAATAACCAGAGATGAGGAGGAGAGAAGATGGAGGAACTGTGACATAGGAGAGCGAGAGAGGAACAAGGGAGAGCGCCAGGGCGCATTGTGTTGTAGCGTTATGGGGTAGGCACGACACTTGACGCTGGATCATATGGCTGCTGTGTGTGTTTACTGTTTGTAAGTAGCTAGCTAGCAGCTAGCTAGGACGTTGTATTTGAAAACTCCACACAACTTGATCAGGATAATGTTTTACTGTGTGTGTCATTTAGTTGACTGCAGTGTTAGAAACAACTAAGGTTATTTACGTTCAGCACCTGTTGAATTTGGATGCACATAGGTCCTACTACACACTGGTCTACCAGTATAGCCTAGATGTTACCAGTAGGGCCTAGATGTTACCAGTATAGCCTAGATGTTACCAGTATAGCCTAGATGTTACCAGTATAGCCTAGATGTTACCAGTATAGCCTAGATGTTACCAGTATAGCCTAGATGTTACCAGTATAGCCTAGATGTTACCAGTATAGCCTAGATGTTACCAGTATAGCCTAGATGTTACCAGTATAGCCTAGATGTTACCAGTATAGCCTAGATGTTACCAGTATGGCCTAGATGTTACCAGTAGGGCCTAGATGTTACCAGTAGGGCCTAGATGTTACCAGTAGGGCCTAGATGTTACCAGTAGGGCCTAGATGTTACCAGTATAGCCTAGATGTTACCAGTATAGCCTAGATGTTACCAGTATAGCCTAGATGTTACCAGTATAGCCTAGATGTTACCAGTATAGCCTAGATGTTACCAGTATAGCCTAGATGTTACCAGTATGGCCTAGATGTTACCAGTATGGCCTAGATGTTACCAGTATAGCCTAGATGTTACCAGTATGGCCTAGATGTTACCAGTAGGGCCTAGATGTTACCAGTAGGGCCTAGATGTTACCAGTAGGGCCTAGATGTTACCAGTAGGGCCTAGATGTTACCAGTATAGCCTAGATGTTACCAGTATAGCCTAGATGTTACCAGTATAGCCTAGATGTTACCAGTATAGCCTAGATGTTACCAGTATAGCCTAGATGTTACCAGTATAGCCTAGATGTTACCAGTATAGCCTAGATGTTACCAGTATAGCCTAGATGTTACCAGTATAGCCTAGATGTTACCAGTATAGCCTAGATGTTACCAGTATAGCCTAGATGTTACCAGTAGGGCCTAGATGTTACCAGTAGGGCCTAGATGTTACCAGTAGGGCCTAGATGTTACCAGTATAGCCTAGATGTTACCAGTATAGCCTAGATGTTACCAGTATAGCCTAGATGTTACCAGTATAGCCTAGATGTTACCAGTATAGCCTAGATGTTACCAGTATAGCCTAGATGTTACCAGTATAGCCTAGATGTTACCAGTATAGCCTAGATGTTACCAGTATAGCCTAGATGTTACCAGTATGGCCTAGATGTTACCAGTAGGGCCTAGATGTTACCAGTATAGCCTAGATGTTACCAGTATAGCCTAGATGTTACCAGTATAGCCTAGATGTTACCAGTATAGCCTAGATGTTACCAGTATAGCCTAGATGTTACCAGTATAGCCTAGATGTTACCAGTATAGCCTAGATGTTACCAGTATGGCCTAGATGTTACCAGTATGGCCTAGATGTTACCAGTATGGCCTAGATGTTACCAGTATAGCCTAGATGTTACCAGTATAGCCTAGATGTTACCAGTATAGCCTAGATGTTACCAGTATGGCCTAGATGTTACCAGTAGGGCCTAGATGTTACCAGTATAGCCTAGATGTTACCAGTAGGGCCTAGATGTTACCAGTATAGCCTAGATGTTACCAGTATAGCCTAGATGTTACCAGTATAGCCTAGATGTTACCAGTATAGCCTAGATGTTACCAGTATAGCCTAGATGTTACCAGTATAGCCTAGATGTTACCAGTATAGCCTAGATGTTACCAGTATAGCCTAGATGTTACCAGTATAGCCTAGATGTTACCAGTATAGCCTAGATGTTACCAGTATGGCCTAGATGTTACCAGTAGGGCCTAGATGTTACCAGTAGGGCCTAGATGTTACCAGTAGGGCCTAGATGTTACCAGTATAGCCTAGATGTTACCAGTATAGCCGTATAGCCTAGATGTTACCAGTATAGCCTAGATGTTACCAGTATAGCCTAGATGTTACCAGTATAGCCTAGATGTTACCAGTATAGCCTAGATGTTACCAGTATAGCCTAGATGTTACCAGTATAGCCTAGATGTTACCAGTATGGCCTAGATGTTACCAGTAGGGCCTAGATGTTACCAGTAGGGCCTAGATGTTACCAGTAGGGCCTAGATGTTACCAGTATAGCCTAGATGTTACCAGTATAGCCTAGATGTTACCAGTATAGCCTAGATGTTACCAGTATAGCCTAGATGTTACCAGTATAGCCTAGATGTTACCAGTATAGCCTAGATGTTACCAGTATAGCCTAGATGTTACCAGTATAGCCTAGATGTTACCAGTATAGCCTAGATGTTACCAGTATAGCCTAGATGTTACCAGTATAGCCTAGATGTTACCAGTATAGCCTAGATGTTACCAGTATAGCCTAGATGTTACCAGTATAGCCTAGATGTTACCAGTATAGCCTAGATGTTACCAGTATAGCCTAGATGTTACCAGTATAGCCTAGATGTTACCAGTATAGCCTAGATGTTACCAGTATAGCCTAGATGTTACCAGTATAGCCTAGATGTTACCAGTATAGCCTAGATGTTACCAGTATAGCCTAGATGTTACCAGTATAGCCTAGATGTTACCAGTATAGCCTAGATGTTACCAGTATAGCCTAGATGTTACCAGTATGGCCTAGATGTTACCAGTAGGGCCTAGATGTTACCAGTAGGGCCTAGATGTTACCAGTAGGGCCTAGATGTTACCAGTATAGCCTAGATGTTACCAGTATAGCCTAGATGTTACCAGTATAGCCTAGATGTTACCAGTATAGCCTAGATGTTACCAGTATAGCCTAGATGTTACCAGTATAGCCTACATGTTACCAGTATAGCCTAGATGTTACCAGTATAGCCTAGATGTTACCAGTATAGCCTAGATGTTACCAGTATAGCCTAGATGTTACCAGTATAGCCTAGATGTTACCAGTATAGCCTAGATGTTACCAGTATAGCCTAGATGTTACCAGTATAGCCTAGATGTTACCAGTATAGCCTAGATGTTACCAGTATAGCCTAGATGTTACCAGTATAGCCTAGATGTTACCAGTATAGCCTAGATGTTACCAGTATAGCCTAGATGTTTACATGTATGTTTACATGTAGGTCAAGAACAAACGCGTATGTATTATATAAGTTATACATACGGTAGTTGTTGATCTATAAAAGTGTTTACTTATAATACTGTTTTATAGTGTTAGAAAACAGCTAATATGAGCCCTGAGACTCTTTTATATCTGTCCAGGCTGTAGTGTAGTTTAGGGTACTCATGTAGGCTCTGTCTGTCTGTCTGTCTGTCTGTCTGTCTGTCTGTCTGTCTGTCTGTCTGTCTGTCCGTCCGTCCGTCCGTCCGTCCGTCCGTCCGTCCGTCCGTCCGTCCGTCCGACCGACCCACAGTCCCACAGTCCCACAACAGGAACATCATTAGATGTTGATCAATAACCTTGGCTGAGACCTGAAGATTTTAGTTAGCTCCCCACACTAATGCCTAGGCTTTAGCTCAACTCAGTTTACAGTTTGTTTAGTAACTGTTATGCTTGTATTTTATAAAGTATCAACACCACTATTGTATCAGCATATATTTGATTTAGTTTACTGTGTATAATTTAGTAGTAGACTGCAGTATTTATAAATCCAGTTTGAGTCACTGTTAAATCTACGGAAGTGTGTGTGTGTGTTATTTAGAGCTTAACTACAGTCCTGTTTGAAAGTGGCAGCCATCAGCTTGTCTGATAACAAGAGAAGTGACACTCTTTTTAAATCATCCTATATTTTCTAGCCTGCAGGCTATCAGACAGATTCCTTATTTAGACCCTGTCTGCAGGCTATCAGACAGATTCCTTATTTAGACCCTGTCTGCAGGCTATCAGACAGATTCCTTATTTAGACCCTGTCTGCAACCCACGTTAACACCACGCAGGAATAACATTTGACCTCTAGCTGGTCTGCGCTCACCTGATCAATAACCTTGTCTGAGACCTGAAGGTTGGATTTAGCTCCCCCATACTAAGGCCTTGGATTTAGCTCCCCCATTCTAAGGCCTTGGATTTAGCTCCCCCATTTTAAGGCCTTGGATGTAGCTCCCCCATACTAAGGCCTTGGATTTAGCTCCCCCATACTAAGGCCTTGGATTTAGCTCCCCCATTCTAAGGCCTTGGATTTAGCTCCCCCATACTAAGGCCTTGGATTTAGCTCCCCCATTCTAAGGCCTTGGAGTTAGCTCCCCCATACTAAGGCCTTGGATTTAGCTCCCCCGTTCTAAGGCCTTGGATTTAGCTCAGTGGGCTCTAATTGTCTGTGTCCATCCTCCTGTAGTTTATTTCCTGTCAATTGGTGTTGACATGCAGGGCACTCCTCCCAAACAGACACTCTGCTGCCTCCTGCTGGACTAACCTGATCATTACAGAGACATTTATCTTCTATGGTGATGTAGTGGTAGAGACCATTTACCACTAACCCCCCCCCCCCCGCTGTCTGTTGTTGAGGGTGAGATGTCAGAGGTAATGGGTCAGAAGCAGGGATTCCAATGTAGCTGTTTTATCTCAATATCAAATCATTTCTGGGTAACAATTAACTACCTGGTTGTGATTGTTTTCAATTAAAATGGTAATAAAAAAATGGCTTCTTAGCAAAGAGCAATTTCTCAAGCAAGAATTTTGCTTGGACTGTCATGGAGTTGTCTGAGTGGGGAGGTGACAAATGAGAACTAGCTGTTGTTGACAGAGGTTTGGATCTCTCTTTCTTATTGGTCTATTAACTAATGATGTCACCAGGCAGGCCAAAACTCTATCCAACCAAAACAGGCTGAAATTTCAGGCGGTCTTTTCAAAACAGCTCGGACACTAAAAGGGCCTTATCATCATTTCACAGTATTAGTCCAACCGCATAGTGGGAAAAGAGTGTTTGTCTGTTATGGGAACATTATGCAGTCAGTGTTGTTTGTCTGTTATGGGAACATTATGCAGTCAGTGTTGTTTGTCTGTTATGGGAACATTATGCAGTCAGAGTTGTTTGTCTGTTATGGGAACATTATGCAGTCAGAGTTGTTTGTCTGTTATAGGAACATTATGCAGTCAGTGTTGTTTGTCTGTTATGGGAACATTATGCAGTCAGTGTTGTTTGTCTGTTATGGGAACATTATGCAGTCAGAGTTGTTTGTCTGTTATGGGAACATTATGCAGTCAGAGTTGTTTGTCTGTTATAGGAACATTATGCAGTCAGTGTTGTTTGTCTGTTATGGGAACATTATGCAGTCAGTGTTGTTTGTCTGTTATGGGAACATTATGCAGTCAGAGTTGTTTGTCTGTTATGGGAACATTATGCAGTCAGTGTTGTTTGTCTGTTATGGGAACATTATGCAGTCAGAGTTGTTTGTCTGTTATGGGAACATTATGCAGTCAGAACACTAATTCAATTATCGGTTTACCAGAGAGTCTGTTCTAGAACACTAATTCAATTATCGGTGTACCAGAGAGTCTGTTCTAGAACACTAATTCAATTATAAGTTTACCAGGGAGTCTGTTCTAGAACACTAATTCAATTATAAGTTTACCGGGGAGTCTGTTCTAGAACACTAATTCAATTATCAGTGTACCAGAGAGTCTGTTCTAGAACACTAATTCAATTATAAGTGTACCAGAGAGTCTGTTCTAGAACACTAATTCAATTATCGGTGTACCAGAGAGTCTGTTCTAGAACACTAATTCAATTATCAGTGTACCAGAGAGTCTGTTCTAGAACACTAATTCAATTATCGGTGTACCAGGGAGTCTGTTCTAGAACACTAATTCAATTATCAGTGTACCAGAGAGTCTGTTCTAGAACACTAATTCAATTATCAGTGTACCGGAGAGTCTGTTCTAGAACACTAATTCAATTATCGGTGTACCAGAGAGTCTGTTCTAGAACACTAATTCAATTATCAGTGTACCAGAGAGTCTGTTCTAGAACACTAATTCAATTATCAGTGTACCAGAGAGTCTGTTCTAGTACACTAATTCAATTATAAGTTTACCAGAGAGTCTGTTCTAGAACACTAATTCAATTATCGGTTTACCAGAGAGTCTGTTCTAGAACACTAATTCAATTATCGGTGTACCAGAGAGTCTGTTCTAGAACACTAATTCAATTATAAGTTTACCAGGGAGTCTGTTCTAGAACACTAATTAAATTATAAGTTTACCGGGGAGTCTGTTCTAGAACACTAATTCAATTATCGGTTTGCCAGAGAGTCTGTTCTAGAACACTAATTCAATTATCAGTGTACCAGAGAGTCTGTTCTAGAACACTAATTCAATTATAAGTTTACCAGGGAGTCTGTTCTAGAACACTAATTCAATTATAAGTTTACCGGGGAGTCTGTTCTAGAACACTAATTCAATTATAAGTTTGCCAGAGAGTCTCTTCTAGAACACTAATTCAATTTTAAGTGTACCAGAGAGTCTGTTCTAGAACACTAATTCAATTATCAGTGTACCAGAGAGTCTGTTCTAGAACACTAATTTAATTATCAGTGTACCAGAGAGTCGGTTCTAGAACACTAATTCAATTATCGGTGTACCAGAGAGTTTGTTCTAGAACACTAATTCAATTATCGGTGTACCAGAGAGTTTGTTCTAGAACACTAATTCAATTATTGGTGTACCAGAGAGTCTGTTCTAGAACACTAATTCAATTATAAGTTTACCAGAGAGTCCGTTCTAGAACACTAATTCAATTATCGGTGTACCAGAGAGTCTGTTCTAACGTGGGAACAAATGGTAAAGCCTTTATTACAGCAAAGACTTAAAACATGTGAATATGCATTTGTGAATGTAATTGCCGACATGGAACAGTTTATTGTTTAGGTAAATTATTCAAGTCTCCCATTGTTATTTAATTTTAAAACTAAAATGCTTTGATTTAGCCTATGGCTCAGAACGAAGGACATACCAAGAGTGGCTACCTTAAAGAATCTAAAATCTAAAATATATTTGGATTTGTTTAACACTTTTTTGGTTACTATTATTATTCCATGTGTTATTTCATAATTTTGATCTCTTCACTATTATTCTACAATGTAGAAAACAGTAAAAAAATATATAGAAAAACCCTTGAATGAGTAGGTGTCCAAAGGTTTGACTGGTTCTGTAAGTATTCAGACCCTTTGCTATGAAACTCTAAATTGAGCTCAGGTACGTCCTGTTTCCATTGACCATCCTTGAGATGTTTCTACAACTTGATTGAGGAAAGGGGGATACCTAGTCAGTTGTACAAGTGAATGCATTCAACTGAAATGTGTCTTCTGCATTTAACCCAACCCCTCTGAATCAGAGAGGTGTGGGGGGGCTGCCTTAAATCGACATCCACAGCGCCCGAGGAACAGCCTTGCTCAGGGGCAGAACGACAGATTTTTACGTTGTTAGCTCAGGGATTCAATCCAGCAACCTTTTGGTTACTGGCCCAACACTCTAACCACTAGGCTACCGATTGAGTCCACCTGTGGTAAGTTCAATTGATTGGACATGATTTGGAAAAGCACACACCTGTCTATATAAGGTCCCACAGTTGACAGTGCATGTCAGAGCAAAAAACAAGCCATGAGGTTGAAGGAATTGTCCGTAGAGCTCAGAGACAGTATTGTGTCGAGTTACAGATCTGGGGAAGAGTACCAAAACATGTATGTAGCTTTGAAGATCCCCAAGAACACAGTGGCCTCCATCATTCTTGAATGGAAGACGTTTGGAACCACCAAGACTCTTCCTAGAGCTGGTCGCCCAGGCAAACTGAGTAATCGGGGGAAAAGGGTCTTTGTCAAGGAGGTGGCCAAGAACCCGATGGTAACTCTGACAGAGCTCTAGAGTTCCTCTGTGGAGATGGGAGAACCTTCCAGAAGGACAACCATCTCTGCAGCACTTCACCAATCAGGCCTTTATGGTATAGTGACCAGACAGAAGTCACTCCTCAGTAAAAGGCACATGACAGCCCGCTTGGAGTTTGCCAATAGGCATCTAAAGACTCTCAGCCCATGAGAAACAAGATTCTCTGGTCTGATGAAACCAATGCCAAGCGTCATGTCTGGAGGAAACCTGGCACCATCCCTACGGTGAAGCATGGTGGCAGCATCATGCTGTGGGGATGTTTTTCAGCGGCAGGGACTGGGAGACTAGTCAGGATCGAGGGAAAGATGAACGGAGCAAAGTACAGAGAGATCCTTGATGAAAACCTGCTCCAGAGCGCTCAGGACCTCAGACTGGGGCGAAGGTTCACCTTCCAACAGGACAATGACCTTAAGTCTTTGAGTGGCCCAGCCAGAGTGCAGACTTGAACCAGATCGAACATCTCTCTCAAACTTGTATTCCATCCGTAAATACGAAATAAAACATTTAAAATTACAAACCTAGTTGAATTAGCCACGTAAAAAGACAGAAACCTTCCCGCTAGCCATGATTGGTTTAGATCAGGTATTCCCAAACTGAGGTAGCAATGCCGTTGGGGGTACGCCAAATAAAAATGTGATTCAATTTTAATTTAAAAAATATATATTTAATTCCCATTTTCAAACATTATATTTTCCAACGTTTGGGTGAGGTTTTTTCTCAAATGTAACCATCTAGTGTTCAGCAAATAACAATGTCAAATACAGGTAGCCTCAAATAATTAACATCCAATCACATTAACCGTTACTCTGTCCCGGGAATTCCACTAACGGTCCGTATGTAGCCAAACATAGCTGCTGCTCATGTTGGTATCTGTACTGATGGAGCAAAAGCCATGACAGGGAAACATAGTGGAGTGGTAACGCGCGTGCAAGCAGTTGCTCCCGACGCCACTTGGGTACACTGCAGCATCCACCGAGAGGCTCTCGCTGCCGACGCCACTTGGGTACACTGCAGCATCCACCGAGAGGCTCTCGCTGCCGACGCCACTTGGGTACACTGCAGCATCCACCGAGAGGCTCTCGCTGCCGACGCCACTTGGGTACACTGCAGCATCCACCGAGAGGCTCTCGCTGCCGACGCCACTTGGGTACACTGCAGCATCTACCGAGAGGCTCTCGCTGCCGACGCCACTTGGGTACACTGCAGCATCCACCGAGAGGCTCTCGCTGCCGACGCCACTTGGGTACACTGCAGCATCTACCGAGAGGCTCTCGCTGCCGACGCCACTTGGGTACACTGCAGCATCCACCGAGAGGCTCTCGCTGCCGACGCCACTTGGGTACACTGCAGCAGCCACCGAGAGGCTCTCGCTGCCGACGCCACTTGGGTACACTGCAGCATCTACCGAGAGGCTCTCGCTGCCGACGCCACTTGGGTACACTGCAGCATCCACCGAGAGGCTCTCGCTGCCGACGCCACTTGGGTACACTGCAGCCTCCACCGAGAGGCTCTCGCTGCCGACGCCACTTGGGTACACTGCAGCATCTACCGAGAGGCTCTCGCTGCCAAGGGAATGCCTGACAGCTTGAAAGACGTTTTGGACACTACAGTGAAAATGGTTAACTTTGTTAAAGCAAGGCCCCTAAACTCTTGTGTATTTTCTGCATTATGATATGGGCAGCGACCAGGTAACGCTTTTACAACAAACTGGTTAATAAGGGGCAAAGTATTGACACATTTTTTTTAAAATTGAGAGACGAGCTTAAAGTTTTCTTTACTGACCATAATTTTTACTTGTCTGATCGCTTGCATGATGACGAGTTTCTCACACGACTGGCCTATCTGGGTGATGTATTTTCTCACCTGAATGATCTGAATCTAGGATTACAGGGACTCTCCGCAACTATATTCAATGTGCGGGACAAAATTGAGGCTATGATTAAGAAGATGGAGCTCTTCTATGTCTGCATTAACAAGGACAACACACAGGTCTTTCCATCATTGTATGATTCTTTGTGTGCAAATGAACTCAAGCTTACGGACAATGTCAAATGTGATATAGCGAAGCACCTGAGTGAGTTGGGTGCGCAATTACGCAGGTACTTTCCCGAAACGAACGACACAAACAACTGGATTCGTTATCCCTTTCATGCCCTGCCTCCAGTCCACTTACTGATATCTCAAATTTATATAGCCCTTCTTACATCAGCTGATATCTCAAAGTGCTATACAGAAACCCAGCCTAAAACCCCAAACAGCAAGCAATGCAGGTGTAGAAGCACGGTGGCTAGGAAAAACTCCCTAGAAAGGCCAGAACCTAGGAAGAAACCTAGAGAGGAACCAGGCTATGAGGGGTGGCCAGTCCTCTTCTGCCTGTGCCGGATGGAGATTATAACAGAACATGGCCAAGATGTTCAAATGTTCATAGGTGACCAGCAGGGTCAAATAATAATCCTGCGGTCTCTAGAGAGTTGAAAACAGCAGGTCTGGGACAGGTAGCATGTCCGGTGAACAGGTCAGGGTTCCATAGCCGCTGGCAGAACAGTTGAAACTGGAGCAGCAGCACGGCCAGGTGGACTGGGGACAGCAAGGAGTCATCATGCCAGGTAGGCCTGAGGCATGGTCCTCAGAGGGAGAGAAAGAAAGAAAGAAAGAAAGAGAGAGAGAGTTAGAGAGAGCGCACTTAAATTCACACAGGACACAGGATAAGACAGGAGAAATACTCCAGATATAACAAACTGACCCTAGCCCCCTGACACATAAACTACTGCAGCATAAATACTGGAGGCTGAGACAGGAGGGGTCAGGAGACACTGTGGCCCCATCCGATGATACCCCCGGACAGGGCCAAACAGGCAGGATATGACATCACCCACTTTGCCAAAGCACAGCCCCCACACCACTAGGAGGATATCTTCAATCACCAACTTACCATCCTGAGACAAGGCCGAGTATAGCCCACAAAGATCTCCGCCACGGCACAACCCAAGGGGGGGCGCCAACCCGGAAAGGAAGATCACGTCAATGACTCAACCCACTCAAGTGACGCACCCCTCCTAGGGACGGCATGAAAGAGCACCTGTAAACCAGTGACTCTGAACAAAAGAGAGCCTCATCAAAATTGCAACAAGCGGTTCTGTGAAAATGAAATTTAATCAGAAGCCACTGCCAGATTTCTGGATTGGGCTTCGCTCAGAGTATCCTGCCTTGGCAAATCGTATTTCTGGATTGG
The DNA here is from genome assembly GCF_016432855.1 of Salvelinus namaycush. NCBI lineage: Eukaryota > Metazoa > Chordata > Actinopteri > Salmoniformes > Salmonidae > Salvelinus > Salvelinus namaycush. The sequence goes on from NW_024061516.1 coordinate 74,725, forward strand.
GCTTCGCTCAGACTATCCTGCCTTGGCAAATCGTATTTCTGGATTGGGCTTCGCTCAGACTATCCTGCCTTGGCAAATCGTATTTCTGGATTGGGCTTCGCTCAGACTATCCTGCCTTGGCAAATCGTATTTCTGGATTGGGCTTCGCTCAGAGTATCCTGCCTTGGCAAATCGTATTTCTGGATTGGGCTTCGCTCAGAGTATCCTGCCTTGGCAAATCGTATTTCTGGATTGGGCTTCGCTCAGAGTATCCTGCCTTGGCAAATCGTATTTCTGGATTGGGCTTCGCTCAGAGTATCCTGCCTTGGCAAATCGTATTTCTGGATTGGGCTTCGCTCAGAGTATCCTGCCTTGGCAAATCGTATTTCTGGATTGGGCTTCGCTCAGACTATCCTGCCTTGGCAAATCGTATTTCTGGATTGGGCTTCGCTCAGAGTATCCTGCCTTGGCAAATCGTATTTCTGGATTGGGCTTCGCTCAGACTATCCTGCCTTGGCAAATCGTATTTCTGGATTGGGCTTCGCTCAGACTATCCTGCCTTGGCAAATCGTATTTCTGGATTGGGCTTCGCTCAGAGTTTCCTGCCTTGGCAAATCGTATTTCTGGATTGGGCTTCGCTCAGACTATCCTGCCTTGGCAAATCGTATTTCTGGATTGGGCTTCGCTCAGAGTTTCCTGCCTTGGCAAATCGTATTTCTGGATTGGGCTTCGCTCAGACTATCCTGCCTTGGCAAATCGTATTTCTGGATTGGGCTTCGCTCAGACTATCCTGCCTTGGCAAATCGTATTTCTGGATTGGGCTTCGCTCAGACTATCCTGCCTTGGCAAATCGTATTTCTGGATTGGGCTTCGCTCAGACTATCCTGCCTTGGCAAATCGTATTTCTGGATTGGGCTTCGCTCAGACTATCCTGCCTTGGCAAATCGTATTTCTGGATTGGGCTTCGCTCAGACTATCCTGCCTTGGCAAATCGTATTTCTGGATTGGGCTTCGCTCAGACTATCCTGCCTTGGCAAATCGTATTTCTGGATTGGGCTTCGCTCAGACTATCCTGCCTTGGCAAATCGTATTTCTGGATTGGGCTTCGCTCAGAGTTTCCTGCCTTGGCAAATCGTATTTCTGGATTGGGCTTCGCTCAGAGTTTCCTGCCTTGGCAAATCGTATTTCTGGATTGGGCTTCGCTCAGACTATCCTGCCTTGGCAAATCGTATTTCTGGATTGGGCTTCGCTCAGACTATCCTGCCTTGGCAAATCGTATTTCTGGATTGGGCTTCGCTCAGACTATCCTGCCTTGGCAAATCGTATTTCTGGATTGGGCTTCGCTCAGACTATCCTGCCTTGGCAAATCGTATTTCTGGATTGGGCTTCGCTCAGAGTATCCTGCCTTGGCAAATCGTATTTCTGGATTGGGCTTCGCTCAGAGTATCCTGCCTTGGCAAATCGTATTTCTGGATTGGGCTTCGCTCAGACTATCCTGCCTTGGCAAATCGTATTTCTGGATTGGGCTTCGCTCAGACTATCCTGCCTTGGCAAATCGTGCTCTTTGCAACCACGTACCTATGTGGTTAACCCAGTGGTATATTTATTATATATTTATCAAGTTAACCCAGTGGTATATTATATATTTATCAAGTTAACCCAGTGGTATATTTATTATATATTTAGCAGGTTAACCCAGTGGTATATTTATTATATATTTAGCAGGTTAACCCAGTGGTATATTTATTATATATTTAGTAGGTTAACCCAGTGGTATATTTATTATATATTTAGCAGGTTAACCCAGTGGTATATTTATTATATATTTAGCAGGTTAACCCAGTGGTATATTTATTATATATTTAGCAGGTTAACCCAGTGGTATATTTATTATATATTTATCAAGTTAACCCAGTGGTATATTTATTATGTATTTAGCAGGTTAACCCAGTGGTATATTTATTATATATTTATCAAGTTAACCCAGTGGTATATTTATTATATATTTAGCAGGTTAACCCAGTGGTATATTTATTATATATTTATCAAGTTAACCCAGTGGTATATTTATTATATATTTATCAAGTTAACCCAGTGGTATATTTATTATGTATTTAGCAGGTTAACCCAGTGGTATATTTATTATATATTTAGCAGGTTAACCCAGTGGTATATTTATTATGTATTTAGCAGGTTAACCCAGTGGTATATTTATTATATATTTAGCAGGTTAACCCAGTGGTATATTTATTATATATTTATCAAGTTAACCCAGTGGTATATTTATTATATATTTATCAAGTTAACCCAGTGGTATATTTATTATGTATTTAGCAGGTTAACCCAGTGGTATATTTATTATATATTTAGCAGGTTAACCCAGTGGTATATTTATTATATATTTATCAAGTTAACCCAGTGGTATATTTATTATATATTTAGCAGGTTAACCCAGTGGTATATTTATTATATATTTATCAAGTTAACCCAGTGGTATATTTATTATATATTTAGCAGTTTAACCCAGTGGTATATTTATTATATATTTAGCAGGTTAACCCAGTGGTATATTTATTATATATTTATCAAGTTAACCCAGTGGTATATTTATTATATATTTAGCAGGTTAACCCAGTGGTATATTTATTATATATTTATCAAGTTAACCCAGTGGTATATTTATTATATATTTAGCAGTTTAACCCAGTGGTATATTTATTATATATTTAGCAGGTTAACCCAGTGGTATATTTATTATATATTTAGCAGGTTAACCCAGTGGTATATTTATTATATATTTATCAAGTTAACCCAGTGGTATATTTATTATATATTTAGCAGGTTAACCCAGTGGTATATTTATTATATATTTATCAAGTTAACCCAGTGGTATATTTATTATATATTTAGCAGGTTAACCCAGTGGTATATTTATTATGTATTTATCAAGTTAACCCAGTGGTATATTTATTATATATTTAGCAGGTTAACCCAGTGGTATATTTATTATATATTTAGCAGTTTAACCCAGTGGTATATTTATTATGTATTTAGCAGGTTAACCCAGTGGTATATTTATTATATATTTAGCAGGTTAACCCAGTGGTATATTTATTATGTATTTAGCAGGTTAACCCAGTGGTATATTTATTATATACTTAGCAGGTTAACCCAGTGGTATATTTATTATATATTTATCAAGTTAACCCAGTGGTATATTTATTATATATTTATCAAGTTAACCCAGTGGTATATTTATTATATATTTAGCAGGTTAACCCAGTGGTATATTTATTATATATTTATCAAGTTAACCCAGTGGTATATTTATTATATATTTAGCAGGTTAACCCAGTGGTATATTTATTATGTATTTATCAAGTTAACCCAGTGGTATATTTATTATATATTTAGCAGGTTAACCCAGTGGTATATTTATTATATATTTAGCAGTTTAACCCAGTGGTATATTTATTATGTATTTAGCAGGTTAACCCAGTGGTATATTTATTATATATTTAGCAGGTTAACCCAGTGGTATATTTATTATGTATTTAGCAGGTTAACCCAGTGGTATATTTATTATATATTTAGCAGGTTAACCCAGTGGTATATTTATTATATATTTAGCAGGTTAACCCAGTGGTATATTTATTATATATTTAGCAGGTTAACCCAGTGGTATATTTATTATGTATTTAGCAGGTTAACCCAGTGGTATATTTATTATATATTTATCAAGTTAACCCAGTGGTATATTTATTATATATTTAGCAGTTTAACCCAGTGGTATATTTATTATATATTTAGCAGGTTAACCCAGTGGTATATTTATTATATATTTATCAAGTTAACCCAGTGGTATATTTATTATATATTTAGCAGTTTAACCCAGTGGTATATTTATTATGTATTTAGCAGGTTAACCCAGTGGTACATTTATTATATATTTATCAAGTTAACCCAGTGGTATATTTATTATGTATTTAGCAGGTTAACCCAGTGGTATATTTATTATATATTTAGCAGGTTAACCCAGTGGTATATTTATTATATATTTAGCAGGTTAACCCAGTGGTATATTTATTATGTATTTAGCAGGTTAACCCAGTGGTATATTTATTATATATTTAGCAGGTTAACCCAGTGGTATATTTATTATATATTTAGCAGGTTAACCCAGTGGTATATTTATTATATATTTAGCAGGTTAACCCAGTGGTATATTTATTATATAATTAGCAGGTTAACCCAGTGGTATATTTATTATATATTTAGCAGGTTAACCCAGTGGTATATTTATTATGTATTTAGCAGGTTAACCCAGTGGTATATTTATTATATATTTATCAAGTTAACCCAGTGGTATATTTATTATATATTTAGCAGTTTAACCCAGTGGTATATTTATTATATATTTAGCAGGTTAACCCAGTGGTATATTTATTATGTATTTAGCAGGTTAACCCAGTGGTATATTTATTATATATTTATCAAGTTAACCCAGTGGTATATTTATTATATATTTAGCAGGTTAACCCAGTGGTATATTTATTATATATTTATCAAGTTAACCCAGTGGTATATTTATTATATATTTAGCAGGTTAACCCAGTGGTATATTTATTATATATTTAGCAGGTTAACCCAGTGGTATATTTATTATATATTTAGCAGGTTAACCCAGTGGTATATTTATTATATATTTAGCAGGTTAACCCAGTGGTATATTTATTATATATTTAGCAGGTTAACCCAGTGGTATATTTATTATATATTTAGCAGGTTAACCCAGTGGTATATTTATTATATATTTAGCAGGTTAACCCAGTGGTATATTTATTATACATTTAGCAGGTTAACCCAGTGGTATATTTATTATATATTTAGCAGGTTAACCCAGTGGTATATTTATTATATATTTATCAAGTTAACCCAGTGGTATATTTATTATATATTTAGCAGGTTAACCCAGTGGTATATTTATTATATATTTATCAAGTTAACCCAGTGGTATATTTATTATATATTTAGCAGGTTAACCCAGTGGTATATTTATTATATATTTAGCAGGTTAACCCAGTGGTATATTTATTATATATTTAGCAGGTTAACACAGTGGTATATTTATTATATATTTAGCAGGTTAACCCAGTGGTATATTTATTATGTATTTAGCAGGTTAACCCAGTGGTATATTTATTATATATTTAGCAGTTTAACCCAGTGGTATATTTATTATATATTTAGCAGGTTAACCCAGTGGTATATTTATTATATATTTAGCAGGTTAACCCAGTGGTATATTTATTATATATTTAGCAGGTTAACCCAGTGGTATATTTATTATATATTTAGCAGGTTAACCCAGTGGTATATTTATTATACATTTAGCAGGTTAACCCAGTGGTATATTTATTATATATTTATCAAGTTAACCCAGTGGTATATTTATTATATATTTAGCAGGTTAACCCAGTGGTATATTTATTATATATTTAGCAGGTTAACCCAGTGGTATATTTATTATACATTTAGCAGGTTAACCCAGTGGTATATTTATTATATATTTATCAAGTTAACCCAGTGGTATATTTATTATATATTTAGCAGGTTAACCCAGTGGTATATTTATTATATATTTAGCAGGTTAACCCAGTGGTATATTTATTATGTATTTAGCAGGTTAACCCAGTGGTATATTTATTATATATTTATCAAGTTAACCCAGTGGTATATTTATTATATATTTAGCAGTTTAACCCAGTGGTATATTTATTATATATTTAGCAGGTTAACCCAGTGGTATATTTATTATGTATTTAGCAGGTTAACCCAGTGGTATATTTATTATATATTTATCAAGTTAACCCAGTGGTATATTTATTATATATTTAGCAGGTTAACCCAGTGGTATATTTATTATATATTTATCAAGTTAACCCAGTGGTATATTTATTATATATTTAGCAGGTTAACCCAGTGGTATATTTATTATATATTTAGCAGGTTAACCCAGTGGTATATTTATTATATATTTAGCAGGTTAACCCAGTGGTATATTTATTATATATTTAGCAGGTTAACCCAGTGGTATATTTATTATATATTTAGCAGGTTAACCCAGTGGTATATTTATTATATATTTAGCAGGTTAACCCAGTGGTATATTTATTATATATTTAGCAGGTTAACCCAGTGGTATATTTATTATACATTTAGCAGGTTAACCCAGTGGTATATTTATTATATATTTAGCAGGTTAACCCAGTGGTATATTTATTATATATTTATCAAGTTAACCCAGTGGTATATTTATTATATATTTAGCAGGTTAACCCAGTGGTATATTTATTATATATTTATCAAGTTAACCCAGTGGTATATTTATTATATATTAGCAGGTTAACCCAGTGGTATATTTATTATATATTTAGCAGGTTAACCCAGTGGTATATTTATTATATATTTAGCAGGTTAACACAGTGGTATATTTATTATATATTTAGCAGGTTAACCCAGTGGTATATTTATTATGTATTTAGCAGGTTAACCCAGTGGTATATTTATTATATATTTAGCAGTTTAACCCAGTGGTATATTTATTATATATTTAGCAGGTTAACCCAGTGGTATATTTATTATATATTTAGCAGGTTAACCCAGTGGTATATTTATTATATATTTAGCAGGTTAACCCAGTGGTATATTTATTATATATTTAGCAGGTTAACCCAGTGGTATATTTATTATACATTTAGCAGGTTAACCCAGTGGTATATTTATTATATATTTATCAAGTTAACCCAGTGGTATATTTATTATATATTTAGCAGGTTAACCCAGTGGTATATTTATTATATATTTAGCAGGTTAACCCAGTGGTATATTTATTATACATTTAGCAGGTTAACCCAGTGGTATATTTATTATATATTTATCAAGTTAACCCAGTGGTATATTTATTATATATTTAGCAGGTTAACCCAGTGGTATATTTATTATACATTTAGCAGGTTAACCCAGTGGTATATTTATTATATATTTAGCAGGTTAACCCAGTGGTATATTTATTATATATTTATCAAGTTAACCCAGTGGTATATTTATTATATATTTAGCAGGTTAACCCAGTGGTATATTTATTATATATTTAGCAGGTTAACCCAGTGGTATATTTATTATATACTTAGCAGGTTAACCCAGTGGTATATTATATATTTATCAAGTTAACCCAGTGGTATATTTATTATATACTTAGCAGGTTAACCCAGTGGTATATTTTTTATATACTTAGCAGGTTAACCCAGTGGTATATTATATATTTATCAAGTTAACCCAGTGGTATATTTATTATATATTTAGCAGGTTAACCCAGTGGTATATTTATTATATATTTAGCAGGTTAACCCAGTGGTATATTATATATTTATCAAGTTAACCCAGTGGTATATTTATTATATATTTAGCAGGTTAACCCAGTGGTATATTTATTATATATTTAGCAGTTTAACCCAGTGGTATATTTATTATATACTTAGCAGGTTAACCCAGTGGTATATTTATTATATATTTATCAGGTGGTATATTTATTATATATTTAGCAGTTTAACCCAGTGGTATATTTATTATATATTTAGCAGGTTAACCCAGTGGTATATTTATTATATATTTAGTAGGTTAACCCAGTGGTATATTTATTATATATTTAGCAGGTTAACCCAGTGGTATATTTATTATATATTTAGCAGGTTAACCCAGTGGTATATTTATTATATAGTTAGTAGGTTAACCCAGTGGTATATTTATTATATATTTAGCAGGTTAACCCAGTGGTATATTTATTATATATTTAGCAGGTTAACCCAGTGGTATATTTATTATATATTTAGCAGGTTAACCCAGTGGTATATTATATATTTATCAAGTTAACCCAGTGGTATATTTATTATATATTTAGTAGGTTAACCCAGTGGTATATTTATTATATATTTATCAAGTTAACCCAGTGGTATATTTATTATATAGTTAGTAGGTTAACCCAGTGGTATATTTATTATATATTTAGCAGGTTAACCCAGTGGTATATTATATATTTATCAAGTTAACCCAGTGGTATATTTATTATATATTTAGTAGGTTAACCCAGTGGTATATTTATTATATATTTATCAGTTTAACCCAGTGGTATATTTATATTTATCAAGTTAACCCAGTGGTATATTTATTATATATTTAGCAGGTTAACCCAGTGGTATATTTATTATATATTTAGCAGGTTAACCCAGTGGTATATTTATTATATATTTAGCAGTTTAACCCAGTGGTATATTTATTATATATCAAGCAGGTTAACCCAGTGGTATATTTATTATATATTTAGCAGTTTAACCCAGTGGTATATGTATTATATATTTATCAAGTTAACCCAGTGGTATATTTAGCTGATGTGATGAATGTTTTATCCTGCAGCGTGGGCTGAATGCAGGGCAGCTATTAAATATGTATATCTGCCACAGTCATGACCTCCTGGCATATCATCCAGTCATCAATGAATTATCATGATTCATTTCCATAATGCTCTCTGACAACACAACACCAACACAACACCAACACAGAGTTCTGGGTCTTGCAACAATAGATTTTTCTGCCTTTTTTCTTTCCTTATTTGCGTGAAACCCCACCTCTGTGTATTGGTTTAGTGCTATCTGCTGTATCGTGGTTCAGTGACTCACCACACTGTGTATCGTGGTTCAGTGACTCACCACACTGTGTATCGTGGTTCAGTGACTCACCAGACTGTGTATCGTGGTTCAGTGACTCAGCACACTGTGTATCGTGGTTCAGTGACTCAGCACACTGTGTATCGTGGTTCAGTGACTCACCACACTGTGTATCGTGGTTCAGTGACTCACCACACTGTGTATCGTGGTTCAGTGACTCACCACACTGTGTATCGTGGTTCAGTGACTCACCAGACTGTGTATCGTGGTTCAGTGACTCAGCACACTGTGTATCGTGGTTCAGTGACTCAGCACACTGTGTATCGTGGTTCAGTGACTCAGCACACTGTGTATCGTGGTTCAGTGACTCACCACACTGTGTATCGTGGTTCAGTGACTCACCACACTGTGTATCGTGGTTCAGTGACTCACCACACTGTGTATCGTGGTTCAGTGACTCACCACACTGTGTATCGTGGTTCAGTGACTCACCACACTGTGTATCGTGGTTCAGTGACTCACCACACTGTGTATCGTGGTTCAGTGACTCACCACACTGTGTATCGTGGTTCAGTGACTCACCACACTGTGTATCGTGGTTCAGTGACTCACCACACTGTATATCAGGAGTGTGAAAGCTGTGTTTGTATCAGGAGTGTGTGCCAGCTGTGTTTGTATCAGGTGTGTGTGCCAGCTGTGTTTGTATCAGGTGTGTGTGCCAGCTGTGTTTGTATCAGGTGTGTGTGCCAGCTGTGTTTGTATCAGGTGTGTGTGCCAGCTGTGTTTGTATCAGGTGTGTGTGCCAGCTGTGTTTGTATCAGGTGTGTTTGTATCAGGTGTGTACCAGCTGTGTTTGTATCAGGTGTGTGTGCCAGCTGTGTTTGTATCAGGAGTGTGTGCCAGCTGTGTTTGTATCAGGTGTGTGTGCCAGCTGTGTTTGTATCAGGTGTGTGTGCCAGCTGTGTTTGTATCAGGAGTGTGTGCCAGCTGTGTTTGTATCAGGTGTGTGTGCCAGCTGTGTTTGTATCAGGTGTGTGTGCCAGCTGTGTTTGTATCAGGTGTGTTTGCCAGCTGTGTTTGTATCAGGTGTGTGCCAGCTGTGTTTGTATCAGGTGTGTGTGCCAGCTGTGTTTGTATCAGGTGTGTGTGCCAGCTGTGTTTGTATCAGGAGTGTGTGCCAGCTGTGTTTGTATCAGGAGTGTGTGCCAGCTGTGTTTGTATCAGGAGTGTGTGCCAGCTGTGTTTGTATCAGGAGTGTGTGCCAGCTGTGTTTGTATCAGGTGTGTGTGCCAGCTGTGTTTGTATCAGGTGTGTGTGCCAGCTGTGTTTGTATCAGGTGTGTGTGCCAGCTGTGTTTGTATCAGGTGTGTGTGCCAGCTGTGTTTGTATCAGGTGTGTGTGCCAGCTGTGTTTGTATCAGGAGTGTGTGCCAGCTGTGTTTGTATCAGGTGTGTGTGCCAGCTGTGTTTGTATCAGGTGTGTGTGCCAGCTGTGTTTGTATCAGGTGTGTGTGCCAGCTGTGTTTGTATCAGGTGTGTGTGCCAGCTGTGTTTGTATCAGGTGTGTGTGCCAGCTGTGTTTGTATCAGGTGTGTGTGCCAGCTGTGTTTGTATCAGGTGTGTGTGCCAGCTGTGTTTGTATCAGGTGTGTGTGCCAGCTGTGTTTGTATCAGGTGTGTGTGCCAGCTGTGTTTGTATCAGGAGTGTGTGCCAGCTGTGTTTGTATCAGGTGTGTGTGCCAGCTGTGTTTGTATCAGGTGTGTGTGCCAGCTGTGTTTGTATCAGGAGTGTGTGCCAGCTGTGTTTGTATCAGGTGTGTGTGCCAGCTGTGTTTGTATCAGGTGTGTGTGCCAGCTGTGTTTGTATCAGGTGTGTGTGCCAGCTGTGTTTGTATCAGGTGTGTGTGCCAGCTGTGTTTGTATCAGGTGTGTGTGCCAGCTGTGTTTGTATCAGGTGTGTGTGCCAGCTGTGTTTGTATCAGGTGTGTGTGCCAGCTGTGTTTGTATCAGGTGTGTGTGCCAGCTGTGTTTGTATCAGGAGTGTGTGCCAGCTGTGTTTGTATCAGGAGTGTGTGCCAGCTGTGTTTGTATCAGGAGTGTGTGCCAGCTGTGTTTGTATCAGGAGTGTGTGCCAGCTGTATGTGTTTTGGCTCTATGAGGCTGGGGCTCTTAGACACAGTTTAGCAGCAACTCAGCCCTCCTGTATTATTCAGCCACAACTGAGCCCCAGGATAGGGTTACCCCAAGCAGTACAGCTGATACATTAAGGTGCCCTTTGCAACTATAATGGGCCACATACACTACACACACCTGGCACACACACACACACACACACACACACACACACACACACACACACACACACACACACACACACACACACACACACACACACACACACACACACACACACACACACACACACACACACACACACACACACACACACACACACGCTGTGAGGCGGTGACAGGTCCCAGGGCTGAGGTGAACGGGGGCCGGAGGCTCCATAACCAGAGAGAGTGTCGTCTCAACTCAGTGGGAGAGACACAAAGGAACGCCGCGGGACACAAAGGAACCCTGACGTGGGATATGCTTTCTCGCACACCTGACACACACCTGACACACCTGACACACCGGACACACCGTGTGTAGGAGAGGATACCCCTGAGCCGGGGAGTCTCTCAGACGCACTTCTATCTGTGTGGGGGGAAACTCCTGACAAAACTCAGGCTGCAGCCAAGAAGACAACCAACAGCTGCAGAGCACCGACAGAACACTGGCAGAACACTGGATTAATACTGGATTAATACTGGCAGAACACTGGATTAACACTGGATTAATACTGGCAGAACACTGGATTAATACTGGCAGAACACTGGATTAACACTGGATTAATACTGGCAGAACACTGTCAGAACACTGGATTAATACTGACAGAACACTGGCAGAACACTGGCAGAACACTGGATTAATACTGGCAGAACACTGGCAGAACACTGGCAGAACACTGGATTAATACTGACAGAACACTGGCAGAACACTGGCAGAACACTGGCAGAACACTGGCAGAACACTGACAGAACACTGGCAGAACACTGGATTAATACTGACAGAACACCACTGGCAGAACACTGACAGAACACTGGCAGAACACTGGATTAATACTGACAGAACACCACTGGCAGAACACTGACAGAACACTGGCAGAACACTGGATTAATACTGACAGAACACTGGCAGAACACTGGCAGAACACTGACAGAACACTGGCAGAACACTGGATTAATACTGACAGAACACCACTGGCAGAACACTGACAGAACACTGGCAGAACACTGACAGAACACTGGCAGAACACTGACAGAACACTGGCAGAACACTGGATTAATACTGGCAGAACACTGGCAGAGCACTGACAGAACACTGGCAGAACACTGGATTAATACTGACAGAACACTGGCAGAACACTGGATTAATACTAGTAGAACACTGGCAGAACACTAGTAGAATTCTGACAGAACACTAGTAGAACACTGGCAGAACACTAGTAGAATTCTGACAGAACACTGACAGAACACAGACAGAACACTGACAGAACACTGGCAGAACACTGGATTAATACTGACAGAACACTGGATTAATACTGACAAAACACTGGCAGAACACTGACAAAACACTGACAGAACACTGGCAGAACACTGACAGAACACTGATAGAACACTGACAGAACACTGACAGAACAGTGACAGAACACTGTCAGAACACTGGCAGAACACTGACAGAACACTGATAGAACACTGACAGAACACTGACAGAACACAGACAGAACACTGACAGAACACTGACAGAACACTGACAGAACACTGGCAGAACACTGACAGAACACTGGCAGAACACTGACAGAACACTGACAGAACACAGACAGAACACTGGCAGAACACAGACAGAACAGAGACAGAACAGAGACAGAACACAGGCAGAACACAGGCAGAACACAGGCAGAACACAGGCAGAACACAGACAGAACACTGACAGAACACAGACAGAACACAGACAGAACACAGACAGAACACTGGCAGAACACAGGCAGAACACTGGCAGAACACAGACAGAACACAGACAGAACACAGACAGAACACTGACAGAACACTGGCAGAACACTGGATTAATACTGACAGAACACTGGATTAATACTGACAAAACACTGGCAGAACACTGACAAAACACTGACAAAACACTGGCAGAACACTGACAGAACACTGATAGAACACTGACAGAACACTGACAGAACAGTGACAGAACACTGTCAGAACACTGGCAGAACACTGACAGAACACTGATAGAACACTGACAGAACACTGACAGAACACTGACAGAACACAGACAGAACACAGACAGAACACTGACAGAACACTGACAGAACACAGACAGAACACAGACAGAACACTGACAGAACACTGGCAGAACACTGACAGAACACTGACAGAACACTGACAGAACACTGGCAGAACACTGACAGAACACTGGCAGAACACTGACAGAACACTGGCAGAACACAGACAGAACAGAGACAGAACACAGGCAGAACACAGGCAGAACACAGGCAGAACACAGGCAGAACACAGACAGAACACTGACAGAACACTGACAGAACACAGACAGAACACAGAAAGAACACAGACAGAACACAGACAGAACACAGACAGAACAGAGACAGATCACTGGCAGAACACAGACAGAACACTGGCAGAACACAGGCAGAACACAGACAGAACACAGGCAGAACACAGACAGAACACAGACAGAACACAGACAGAACACAGACAGAACACAGGCAGAACACAGACAGAACACAGACAGAACACAGGGACTATGGGAGACAGTCTGAGGACGATACAGCTGATATATCTGGAGCATTTTTAAACCACAGAGGAAACACTTTTGATTCGTTCTGCCTGCCTGGGTTTGGAAATATCCTGTATGATCTTTCCTGCTATGTTAGTCTGTCTGGTCCCTTTTGGGCTGTTTTAAAGGGGACTTGTCTATTGAGTCTGTGTGGTAAGTGTGGCTGATGTTATCAGCCTGGTGTACAGTAGGCCAGAAGTGAACAAGCCTCTGGCAGCCTGGTATGGTACAGTAGTGAACGATGGGAGCTGTGCTGTAAGGAGCCCCAGTCTGGATCAGTCTGCTAGACTACAGAGCTGTACTGTGTACTGTAAGGAGCCCCAGTCTGGATCAGTCTGCTAGACTACAGAGCTGTGCTGTAAGGAGCCCCTGTCTGGATCAGTCTGCTAGACTACAGAGCTGTACTGTGTACTGTAAGGAGCCCCAGTCTGCTAGACTACAGAGCTGTACTGTAAGGAGCCCCAGTCTGGATCAGTCTGCTAGACTACAGAACTGTCTGACTCTGAGAAGTAATGTGACCAACCGCTGACCGCTGTGATTCAGACTCCGTTACTAGATCGTGTTTTGGATGGCATTGGTTTGGTTCGGCTGTTTCAGTTCACATTACAGAGTCTTCACAGAGAAGAGTGGGTCTGAGGCGTAGCTCCATTCAGACAGAGACAGACAGGAGGAGATGCTGCTGTGTTTGACTGCCGGGTGGACAGCAACCCTCTAACCGGCTCCCTCTAGCATGATCCCTGGCCTGAGACAACATGCCACCTAAGAAAGGAGCAGCAGCCAAGAAAGGAGGAGGAAAAGAGGACAAGAAAGGGGGGAAGGAGGACAAGAAAGGGGGGAAGGAGGACAAGAAAGGGGGGAAGAAAGAGGAGCCGGCTAAAGATAAAGCAAAGGATGATGGGAAGAAAGGTAAAGGAAAGAAGTCAGAGGAGGAGGAGGAGGAGGAGGAGGAGGTGCCAAGCGAGGAGGAAGAGGAGGATGAACAGAGTGAGGAAGAGCAGAAAGCTCCACCGCCACAGAAAGGGAAGGGGAAGGTCGCTCTGAAGGGAGCCTCTAAAGCCGTAGCCATGAAGGCTATGGTCAAGCCGCCCTCCAAACGAGGCCAGCCCCCGCCCCCCGAGGACGACGAGGAGGAGGAAGAGGAGGCGAGGAAGCCGCAGATGAAGAAGATGGGAATGTTGAACCTGAAGAAGATGACGCAGGGGAACATCAAGGGAACCAAGGCCATGATGGGGTTCTCTGCCGAGGGACAGAAGAAGGCAGTCGCCGCCCAGAAGGTCCAGAAGAAACAGGAAGCCAAGTCTCACCTGAAGGCTCTGAGCGGTCTGACAGGTAAGGCCTCGCCCTTCTCTGCCTCCACACCTAAAAATCCCCCGCCGCCGGTGAAGACCCAGCCCAAGAGGAACATGAAGAGCACGTCTCGTCTGTTCCTCAGGATGTCAGGACATAAGAAGACCAAGCCTCCCACCAACACCAAGCAGATCCTAGGCACCACTAAGTTCTTCGCTGGCTTCGGGAAATCCAAATCTCCTCCTCCAGAGAAAGACAAGCCAGCGCTGCCCAGCGCCTCCAAGTTCTCCATGTTCACCAGGAAGGAGGAGAAGCCCAAAGAGCCTCCTGGTAAGAAGGGTCTGCTGCTGTCTAACCTGGGGGCCCGCGGCCCCACCGCCTCAGAGCAGGCTAAAGGACTGGGGGGGAAGTTTAAAGGCATGTTTGTCAAGAAGAAAGACGAGAGCTCTGAGTCTGGGTTTAAGAGTAAAGGCTGGATGCTGGGGAGGATAGCAGGAACTACAAACTGGCTGACTGGGAGATTCCTGTCCTCTAAGGGCCAGGGGCGGCTACAGGCAACTAAGAAGCTGTCGTTCGCCACCCGAGACCCCCGTGCCAGGCTGACGGGGGGCTACTACAACGAGGACTATGAGGATGATGAGGAAGAGGAGGAATTCAGCTATGATGAAGATGAGTACGACCAGAGGTCCCAAGGTCGTTACGGACGACCTTTAACCTACGCCTCCTACGACCCCTACGGAGAGGTCACAGAATACTACGAGGACAAGTACGGTTACTACGACGACAAGGGCAACTACTACGACTACTACAGCGAGGACGACTATGAGTACCATGACGATGAGGTGGAATACTACGACCCGTACAGTTACTACCTCGACCACAGGCAGGGGCTGACGCCGGAGGAGTATTGTTACTATGGCGACGATGGTCTGGAGTACTACTATGGCGATGACGGACTGCTGTATCCGACGGACACGGGGGAATACGGTTACTACTACGATAACGAATACTACGACACTAACGAGATGTTGGATTACTACGACGACCAGTTGGGGTATTACAACCCGCAGTACCCGGATTATGGGATGTCTGAGCAGTATGGGATGTTGCCGGGTTACGATGGTTTCTATCTGCCAGACCAGTCCCTCATGTACCACACCGACCCTGCTGCTGGGATGATGGGCTACGCTGCTATTGATCAGTTCAACCTCTATCCGCCCTACCCGCTCCACCAAGCCTACCCTCAGCTCTACCCTTTCCCCATGGAAGCTGTTCTGGAGTCAGTGCAGCCGGGGGTGGTGTACGGGGCTGACCAGCTGTCCTACCCAGCAGCTGTCCCGGGATCAGACCAGTTCCGGCTGCCGCGGCCGCAGGTCAGGCTGTTTGGCAAGGAGAGATTAGAGGTCGGCCACGCCCCCTCCTCCCGTCAGCTGGCCCTCAAAGACCTGGACGTTATGTCAGAGATCCAGTACGAGCCGCTCCCCCTCCCCCAGTACACCCCCACATCTCACCCCCGGCCTCCCTCCCCCACCCCCACAGCCAAGCTCATCCAGCAGGCCCACGGCCACACCCCTCTCTCTGCCTCCCCCAGCCGGATCTCCCTCACCCCTGTTGGGGTGACACAGCTCCACCCTCATGCCTCCCCCCTCTATCACCACTCCCCCATACCTCTAGAGCCCGTGTTCCAGCAATACACCCCACAGATGGGCGAGATATCAGGGATGGGACCCTATCCACCCATGGCTTCACCTTATCCATCGATGTCTCTACAGATGGCCACCCCATTTCCCCCCATGTTTTCCCCAATGCCAGTGCGTCGTCTTGGCCCCCACCCGTCCCCTCAGCTCTCTCTAAGGCCTGGTTCTCCAAGTATGGGGTTCGTCCCTCGTCCCACTCACCCCATGGACCCCCACCTCTCCCCTCAACTCTCTCTAAGGCCTGGTTCTCCAAGTATGGGGTTCGTCCCTCGTCCCACTCACCCCATGGACCCCCACCTCTCCCCTCAACTCTCTCTAAGGCCTGGTTCTCCAGGTATGGGGCGCGTCCCTCGTCCCACTCACCCCATGGACCCCCACCTCTCCCCTCAACTCTCCAGGAGGGGGATTCCTCCCCCCCATCTGCCCCCCTCTCAGCTAGCCAGGAGGCGCACCTCCCCCCCCTCCTCGCCCGTCCCATCCAGACGAGGCCCTTCCCTCAGGGCTCAGCCGTCCAGGAGACTCCCGTCTCCCCCCCCTCTCCCCTGCTCCCCCCTGGCTAGTCCCCCCTCCTCCCCCCGAGGATCCCTGAGGAAAAGGAGCCCTCCTCATTCCTCCCCCTCCCCTCCTCTCTCCAGAGCTCGTCTGATTGGAGGAAGGAAGCAACAAAGCACCTTGTCTCGCCCCTCCTCCCCCTCCGCCTCCCCACTCAGAAGGAACCCCCCCCTCGGGGAATACAGACCCCTGTCTCCAACATTCCGTCCTGCCTCCCCCTCCCCTAACCTCTCCTCCCCACGCCGACTCTCCTCCCCCACCCCCTCCCGTATGTCCAGCCGCCCCCTCCCTTCCCGCACCTCCACACGGCACCTCAGAGGGGGTCGTGGCCAGGTGCCCATGGGGGCGGTGAAGCCCTCGCCAGGTAACCCCTACCTGCAGAGACGTAGTCGGCACAGCACCCCTCTCACCCAGAACGTGGCTCCCTTCAGGTCGTCGGTTCACAGCGTCCCCGAGGGCCAACCCCCCCCAGCAGGACAGCTGCAGGGCCCCGGCCCCCCCATGTTGGCACGCTCAGTGTCCCGGCCGGGAGGGGTCAGGGAGTCGCAGCGGACCCCCCAGGGAGGTTTCCATCGCCCCGTAGGGAGGGGCCACCCTCTCGTCCGCATGCCCAGGAACCCTCCTGGCAGGCAGTCGTTCAGAGGCCCTCCCCATCCCCCCGGACCTAGCCGTCCTCTCTCCCCCCAGCCCTCCATGAAGCAGCAGGGTGGTCCTCTCGCTCCACAGCACTCTGTTAGACGCCCCTCCTCCCCCCACCACCCACAACACAAGCAACCCTCTTCCCCCCTGCCGCCCCGTGGCCCCTCTCCCTTCCACCACTTCTCCCCAGCCTCCTTCAGACCCCCCCACCACCCCAGTCTCCCCCATCACTCCCAGGTCGTGACCCAGTACAACCACACTATGGAGCCAGGAGCCTCTCCCTTACTGACCAACGCTCACCTTAGAGGAGTAAACTACACCTCCCCTCAGCAGCGGCCCACCTCCCCCCATCCCTCCCTCCATTACGATCCTCGTTCCTCCTCCCATCCCTCCCTCCATTACGATCCTCGTTCCTCACCCCTCCAGAACTCTTACCCGCGCAACACGTCCTATAGTTCACCTGTACAGCGAGGCCCCTCCCCCTCACCTGGTGGCCAGCTGATGATGTCATATGATGGACAGGTTAGCCAGGGTTCCTCCCCCCAGCGGTCTAACGCCCTACAGCAGAACACTAACCTGCATAACGCCTCCTACTCCTCCCCCTTGGCCTCCTCTCCTCTCCAGAGGAATGCCTCCCTCTACACCCCCGCGCTCAGCCCTCGGCTCCGCAACGCTTCGTACGCCTCCCCCGCTCTTCACAAACCTCCTCCCCGCTCGTCCCCCACGCTGTCCACCACTCTTAGCTCCTCCCACCACCTACAGGGGTCAGCATTCCGCCTCCCCGACGGTTCCGTGATGATGTCGGGGGGTTCCGAGGGGAACATGGGCAGTGGAGGTGGTGGTCCTCCTGGTTCTGTCTCTCTAATGTCTAATGCTCTGCAGAACCCCAGCATGAGACGAGCTACCTACCGCCTACCAGACGGTTCTCTGGTCACCAGGACTGAACCCAATCCTCAACCGTCCTCCGCTCTCCTCAACCCCAGCATGCAACGGGCTACGTATAAATTACCAGATGGGACGCTAGTAACCCAGAACGAGCCTCAACCGATTCCCTCTCCCTCCTTCTCTCCGAATCTCTCCTCAGCTCTTCTCAACCCTAACCTCCGTCAGGCTACGTACAGATTACCGGATGGAACTCTAGTAACCAGGACTGAACAAACTCCTCAGCCGTCCTCTCCTAACCTCTCCTCTGCCCTCCTCAACCAAAATCTTACCAAGGCTACATACCGTTTACCCGACGGAACTCTAGTGACCAGGAACGAGCCTCAACAACCGTCCTCTCCGATGCTCTCCTCTGCTCTCCTCAACCAAAATCTTACCAAGGCTACGTATCGTTTACCAGACGAAACTCTAGTAACCAGGAACGAGCCTCAACAACCGTCCTCTCCGATGCTCTCCTCTGCCCTCCTCAACCAAAATCTTACCAAGGCTACGTACCGTTTACCAGACGGAACTCTAGTAACCAGGAACGAGCCTCAACAACCGTCCTCTCCGATGCTCTCCTCTGCCCTCCTCAACCAAAATCTTACCAAGGCTACGTACCGTTTACCAGACGGAACTCTAGTAACCAGGAACGAGCCTCAACAACCGTCCTCTCCGATGCTCTCCTCTGCCCTCCTCAACCAAAATCTTACCAAGGCTACGTATCGTTTACCAGACGGAACTTTAGTAACCAGGAACGAGCCTCAACAACCGTCCTCTCCGATGCTCTCCTCTGCTCTCCTCAACCAAAATCTTACCAAGGCTACGTACCGTTTACCAGACGGAACTCTAGTAACCAGGAACGAGCCTCAACAACCGTCCTCTCCGATGCTCTCCTCTGCCCTCCTCAACCAAAATCTTACCAAGGCTACGTACCGTTTACCAGACGGAACTCTAGTAACCAGGAACGAGCCTCAACAACCGTCCTCTCCGATGCTCTCCTCTGCCCTCCTCAACCAAAATCTTACCAAGGCTACGTATCGTTTACCAGACGGAACTTTAGTAACCAGGAACGAGCCTCAACAACCGTCCTCTCCGATGCTCTCCTCTGCTCTCCTCAACCAAAATCTTACCAAGGCTACGTACCGTTTACCAGACGGAACTCTAGTAACCAGGAACGAACCTCAACAACCGTCCTCTCCGATGCTCTCCTCTGCTCTCCTCAACCAAAATCTTACCAAGGCTACATACCGTTTACCAGACGGAACTCTAGTAACCAGGAACGAGCCTCAACAACCGTCCTCTCCGATGCTCTCCTCTGCCCTCCTCAACCAAAATCTTACCAAGGCTACGTACCGTTTACCAGACGGAACTCTAGTGACCAGGAACGAGCCTCAACAACCGTCCTCTCCGATGCTCTCCTCTGCCCTCCTCAACCAAAATCTTACCAAGGCTACGTACCGTTTACCAGACGGAACTCTAGTAACCAGGAACGAGCCTCAGCAACCTTCTTCTCCTAACCTCTCCTCTGCCCTCCTCAACCCTAACGTCCGTGGAGCCTCCTATAGGGGGGGGTCTCTGGCCCCCCCTAGCCCCTCCCCCAACCTGTCCAATGCTCTCCAGAACCCAAACATGCGTTCAGCTACATACAGACTTCCTGACGGGAGCCTGATGACGAGACCTGTTCCCGCCACCCCCCAGCTTGGCAATGCCCTACAGAACCAGAACCTCCGTGGGGCTTCCTACCGCCTACCCTCCTCGCTGGAGGAGCCTGGAGGGGGGCGATACGCCGTGGTCATGCCCCAGGTGCAGGGCTCTGTGCCGGGGCAAGGGGCAGGGCATCACTGGGCTCAGGGCCCAGGCCCTGGGATGGGGACACAGCCTGGGGGTGCAGGGGAGCAGGTGGATGTGTGGGGGTCAGAGACAGTGCTTCCCCACCCCACTGTCCAGAACCTCACCAAGTGGTCCATGTACCGGGATGAGGAGCTGCTGGATTTCCCGGGGCCCCTCCACCATGGACAGAGAGAGATGGAAGACCTGGAGCCGGACTGGGCTCCTAACAGGGAAGGGGAACCCACTGGGCCCTGGTATGATAAGGTAATACTGGTTTAACTATAGAACCCACTGGGCCCTGGTATGATAAGGTAATACTGGTTTAACTATATAACCCACTGGGCCCTGGTATGATAAGGTAATACTGGTTTAACTATAGAACCCACTGGGCCCTGGTATGATAAGGTAATACTGGTTTAACTATATAACCCACTGGGCCCTGGTATGATAAGGTAATATTGGTTTAACTATAGAACCCACTGGGCCCTGGTATGATAAGGTAATACTGGTTTAACTATAGAACCCACTGGGCCCTGGTATGATAAGGTAATACTGGTTTAACTATAGAACCCACTGGGCCCTGGTATGATAAGGTAATACTGGTTTAACTATATAACCCACTGGGCCCTGGTATGATAAGGTAATACTGGTTTAAGTATAGAACCCACTGGGCACTGGTATGATAAGGTAATACTGGTTTAACTATAGAACCCACTGGGCCCTGGTATGATAAGGTAATACTGGTTTAACTAGGGTTAAATTTAGTTCCTCAGTTAGGTGGTTAACTGATTTTTGTACTCTGACGTCCTTGGGTAGGCAGAGGGAGTCTGGAAGGGCACCTAGGAATCTTTGGGTTGTCCGAGAATTTATAGCACGACTTCTGATGCTCCTTGGTTGGGGTCTGAGCAGATTATTTGATGCGATTGCAAACGTAATAAGAAAGGTGGTCCGATAGTCCAGGATTATGAGGAAAAACATTAAGATCCACAACATTTATTCCACGGGACAAAACTAGGTCCAGAGTATGACTGTGGCAGTGAGTAGGTCCAGAGACATGTTGGACAAAACCCACTGAGTCGATGATGGCTCCGAAAGCCTTTTGGAGTGGGTCTGTGGACTTTTCCATGTGAATATTAAAGTCACCAAAAAATTGAATATTATCTGCTATGACTACAAGGTCCGATAGGAATTCAGGGAACGCAGTGAGGAACGCTGTATATGGCCCAGGAGGCCTGTAAACAGTAGCTATAAAAAGTGATTGAGTAGGCTGCATAGAGCTGCATAGAGCATGACTAGAAGCTCAAAAGACGAAAACGTCATATTTTTTTTGTAAATTGAAATTTGCTATCGTAAATGTTAGCAACACCTCCGCCTTTGCGGGATGCACGGGGGATATGGTCACTAGTGTAACCAGGAGGGGAGGCCTCATTTAACACAGTAAATTCATCAGGCTTAAGCTATGTTTCAGTCAGGCCAATCACATCAAGATTATGATCAGTGATTAGTTCATTGACTATGACTGCCTTTGAAGTGAGGGATCTAACATTAAGTAACCCTATTTTGAGATGTGAGGTATCACAATCTCTTTCAATAATGGCTGGAATGGAGGAGGTCTTTATTCCAGTGAGATTGCTAAGGCGAACACCGCCATGTTTAGTTTTGCCCAACCTAGGTCGAGGCACAGACACGGTCTCAATGGGGATAGCTGAGCTGACTACACTGACTGTGCTAGTGGCAGACTCCACTAGGCTGGCAGGCTGGGTAACAGCCTGCTGCCTGGCCTGCACCCTATTTCATTGTGGAGCTAGAGGAGTTAGAGCCCTATCTATGTTCGTAGATAAGATGAGAGCACCCCTCCAGCTAGGATGGAGTCTGTCACTCCTCAACAGGCCAGGCTTGGTCCTGTTTGTGGGTGAGTCCCAGAAAAAGGGCATATTATCTACAAATTCTATCTTTTGAGAGGGGCAGAAAACAGTTTTCAACCAGCGATTGAGTTGTGAGACTCTGCTGTAGAGCTCATCACTCCCCCTAACTGGGAGGGGGCCAGAGACAATTACTCGATGCCGACACATCTTTCTAGCTGATTTACACGCTGAAGCTATGTTGCACTTGGTGACCTCTGACTGTTTCATCCTAACATCGTTGGTGCCGACGTGGATAACAATATCTCTATACTCTCTACACTCGCCAGATTTAGCTTTATCCAGCACCATCTTCAGATTAGCCTTAACGTCGGTAGCCCTGCCCCCTGGTAAACAGTGTATGATCGCTGGGTGATTCGTTTTGAAGTCTAATACTGCGGGTAATGGGGTCACCAATGACTAGGGTTTTCAATTTGTCAGAGCTAATGGTGGGAGGCATCGGCGTCTCAGACCCCGTAACGGGAGGAGTAGAGACCAGAGAAGGCTCGGTCTCTGACTCTGACTCGTTGCTTAATGGGGAGAACCGGTTGAAAGTTTCTGTCGGCTGAATGAGCGACACCAGTTGAGCATTCCTACAGCATTTCCCTCCAGAAGCCATGAGAAAGTTGTCCGGCTGCGGGGACTGTGCGAGGGGATTTATACTAACGTTACTATCTGTACTTACTGGTGGCACAGACGCTGTTTCATCCTTTCCTACACTGAAATTACCCTTGCCTAACGATTGCGTCTGAAGCTGGGCTTGCAGCACAGCTATTCTCGCCGTAAGGCGATCGTTCTCCTGTATATTATGAGTACAGCGACTGCAATTAGAAGGCATCATGTTAATGTTACTACTTAGCTTCGGCTGGTGGAGGTCCTGTAGAACCACGTCCAGATCAAGTGTCCGGGCTGAGAAAGTTGAATGAAAAAAGTAGAGCGAGGGAAAAACAAAAAATAGAAACAGTAATTAAAAAGTAAAAACCGTAAAGTTGGCAAATAGCAAAGTAAGGTTAGCAACAAACCACACAGCAGCACGTAAACAAGTCTACAAGTTGTGACCGGAAGTTGTGACCGGAAATGATGAAACCAAACACACTCTATCATTCACAAACGCATACCACTCGTACTACTGGTAGTACTGGTATGATAAGGCACCACCGGTAATACTCATACTACGCGTATGATAAGGTACTACCCTCCCGGGTGGCGCAGTGGTCTAGAGCACTGCATCGCAGTGCTAGCTGTGCCACCAGAGTCTCTGGGTTCGCGCCCAGGCTCTGTCGCAGCCGGCCGCGACCGGGAGGTCCGTGGGGCGACGCACAATTGGCTTAGCGTCGTCCGGGTCCGGGTTAGGGAGGGTTTGGCCGGTAGGGATATGTGGATATTGTAAAGTGTAAAGTGTAAAGTGTGTAAAGTGTAAAGTGGATATTGTAAAGTGGTTGTTCCACTGGATATCATAAGGTGAATGCACCAATTTGTAAGTCGCTCTGGATAAGAGCGTCTGCTAAATGACTTAAATTTAAATGTAAATGTAATACGGGCACGATAAGGTAATACCGGTAATAATGGTACGACAAGGTAATACCGGTAATACTGGTACGATAAAGTAATACTGGTACGATAAGGTAATACAGATAATACTGGTACAGTAAGGTAATACCGGTAATACTGGTACGATAAGGTAATACTGGTATGATAAGGTAATACTGGTACAATAAGGTAATACAGGTAATACTGGTACGATAAAGTAATACTGGTATGATAAGGTAATACTGGTACAATAAGGTAATACAGGTAATACTGGTACGATAAAGTAATACTGGTACGATAAGGTAATACAGGTAATACTGGTACGATAAGGTAATACTGGTATGATAAGGTAATACTGGCACAATAAGGTAATACAGGTAATACTGGTACGATAAAGTAATACTGGTACGATAAGGTAATACAGGTAATACTGGTACGATAAGGTAATACAGGTAATACTGGTACGATAAGGTAATACTGGTATGATAAGGTAATACTGGTACAATAAGGTAATACAGGTAATACTGGTACGATAAAGTAATACTGGTACGATAAGGTAATACAGGTAATACTGGTACGATAAGGTAACACCGGTAATACTGGTACGATAAGGTAATACTGGTACAATAAGGTAATATCGGTAATACTGGTACGATAAAGTAATACTGGTACGATAAGGTAATACCGGTAATACTGGTACGATAAGGTAATACCGGTAATACTGGTACGATAAGGTAACACCGGTAATACTGGTACGGTAAGGTAATACCGGCACAATAAGGTAATACTGGTACGATAAGGTAATACCGGTACGATAAGGTAATACCGGAACTATAAGGTAATACTGGTACGATAAGGTAATACTGGTACGATAAGGTAATACTGGAACTATAAGGTAATACTGGTACGCCAAGGTAATACCGGGAATACTGGTAGGATAAGGTAATACCGGTACGATAAGGTAAAACTGATACGATAAGTTAATACTGGTACGATAAGGTAATACCGGTACGATAAGGTAATACCGGTACGATAAGGTAATATCGGCACAATAAGGTAATACCGGTAATACCGGTATGATAAGGTAATACCGGTACGATAAGGTAACACCGGTACGATAAGGTAATACCGGAACGATAAGGTAATACCGGTACGATAAGGTAAAACCGGCACGATAAGGCAATACTGGTGCGATAAGGTAATACCGGTACGATAAGGTGATACCGGTACGATAAGGTGATACCGGTACGATAAGGTAATACCGGTACGATAAGGTAATACTGGTACGATAAGGTAATACCGGCACAATAAGGTAATACCGGTACGATAAGGTAATACCGGTACGATAAGGTAATACCGGTACGATAAGGTACTACCGGCACGATAAGGCAATACTGGTACGATAAGGCAATACCGGCACGATAAGGCAATACCGGTACGATAAGGCAATACCGGAACGATAAGGTAATACCGGTACGATAAGGTACTACCGGTACGATAAGGTACTACCGGCACGATAAGGCAATACCGGTACGATAAGGCAATACCGGCACGATGAGGTAATACCGGAACGATAAGGTAATACCGGTACGATAAGGTAATACCGGCACGATAAGGCAATACTGGTGCGATAAGGTAATACCGGTACGATAAGGTGATACCGGTACGATAAGGTAATACCGGTACGATAAGGTGATACCGGTACGATAAGGTAATACCGGTACGATAAGGTAATACTGGTACGATAAGGTAATACCGGCACAATAAGGTAATACCGGCACAATAAGGTAATACCGGTACGATAAGGTAATACCGGTACGATAAGGTAATACCGGCACAATAAGGTAATACCGGTACGATAAGGTAATACCGGTACGATAAGGTAATACTGGTACGATAAGGTGATACCGGCACGATAAGGTAATACCGGTATGATAAGGTAATACCGGTACGATAAGGTAATACCGGTACGATAAGGTAATACCGGCACAATAAGGTAATACCGGTGCGATAAGGTAATACTGGTACGATAAGGTAATACCTGCACAATAAGGTAATACCGGTACGATAAGGTAATACCGGTACGATAAGGTAATACTGGTACGATAAGGTAATACCGGCACAATAAGGTAATACCGGTACGATAAGGTAATACTGGTACGATAAGGTAATACCGGCACAATAAGGTAATACCGGCACGATAAGGTAATACCGGTACAATAAGGTAATACCGGTACGATAAGGTACTACCGGCACGATAAGGCAATACTGGTACGATAAGGCAATACCGGTACGATAAGGCAATACCGGCACGATAAGGTAATACCGGAACGATAAGGTAATACCGGTACGATAAGGTACTACCGGTACGATAAGGTACTACCGGTACGATAAGGTACTACCGGCACGATAAGGCAATACCGGTACGATAAGGCAATACCGGCACGATAAGGTAATACCGGAACGATAAGGTAATACCGGTACGATAAGGTAATACCGGCGCGATAAGGCAATACTGGTGCGATAAGGTAATACTGGTACGATAAGGTAATACCGGCACAATAAGGTAATACCGGTACGATAAGGTAATACTGGTACGATAAGGTAATACCGGCACAATAAGGTAATACCGGCACGATAAGGTAATACCGGTACAATAAGGTAATACCGGTACGATAAGGTACTACCGGCACGATAAGGCAATACTGGTACGATAAGGCAATACCGGTACGATAAGGCAATACCGGCACGATAAGGTAATACCGGAACGATAAGGTAATACCGGTACGATAAGGTACTACCGGTACGATAAGGTACTACCGGTACGATAAGGTACTACCGGCACGATAAGGCAATACCGGTACGATAAGGCAATACCGGCACGATAAGGTAATACCGGAACGATAAGGTAATACCGGTACGATAAGGTAATACCGGCGCGATAAGGCAATACTGGTGCGATAAGGTAATACCGGTACGATAAGGTGATACCGGCACGATAAGGTAATACCGGTACGATAAGGTGATACCGGTACGATAAGGTAATACCGGTACGATAAGGTAATACCGGTACGATAAGGTAATACCGGCACGATAAGGTAATACCGGTACGATAAGGTAATACCGGCACGATAAGGTAATACCGGTACGATAAGGTGATACCGGAACGATAAGGTAATACTGGTACGATAAGGTAATACCGGTAATACTGGCACGATATGGTAATACCGGTACGATAAGGTAATACCGGCACAATAAGGTAATACCGGTACGATAAGGTACTACCGGCACGATAAGGTAATACCGGTACGATAAAGTAATACCGGTACGATAAGGTAGTACCGGTACGATAAGGCAATACCGGCTCGATAAGGTAATACCGCCACGATAAGGTAATACCGGTACGATAAGGTAATACCGGTACGATAAGGTAATACCGGTACGATAAGGTAATACCGGTACGATAAGGTAACACCGGTAATACCGGTATGCTAAGTGGTACTGGATGCGATGACTTGTGAATGTAGATGAACTCAACGGTGTGTCTGTGTCTAGATGTACTCCATCCGCAGCCTGCCCAGCATGGTGTACCGGGAGCAGCCAGAGGAAGACGGAGTAGAGGACATGACGCAGCTGGAGTGAGAACACAACACAACACAGCCTTATTTAACGTCTGAGGGAGCTTCTATTTTCAGCTGCTCTGTGTGCTTCTGTGTCTGTTGTTCCAGGGAGCTGTCTGAGGGAGCTGCTATTTTCAGCTGGTCTGTGTGCTTCTGTGTCTGTTGTTCCAGGGAGCTGTCTGAGGGAGCTGCTATTTTCAGCTGGTCTGTGTGCTTCTGTGTCTGTTGTTCCAGGGAGCTGTCTGAGGGAGCTGCTATTTTCAGCTGGTCTGTGTGCTTCTGTGTCTGTTGTTCCAGGGAGCTGTCTGAGGGAGCTGCTATTTTCAGCTGCTCTGTGTGCTTCTGTGTCTGTTGTTCCAGGGAGCTGTCTGAGGGAGCTGCTATTTTCAGCTGCTCTGTGTGCTTCTGTGTCTGTTGTTCCAGGGAGCTGTCTGAGGGAGCTGCTATTTTCAGCTGGTCTGTGTGCTTCTGTGTCTGTTGTTCCAGGGAGCTGTCTGAGGGAGCTGCTATTTTCAGCTGGTCTGTGTGCTTCTGTGTCTGTTGTTCCAGGGAGCTGTCTGAGGGAGCTGCTATTTTCAGCTGCTCTGTGTGCTTCTGTGTCTGTTGTTCCAGGGAGCTGTCTGAGGGAGCTGCTATTTTCAGCTGCTCTGTGTGCTTCTGTGTCTGTTGTTCCAGGGAGCTGTCTGAGGGAGCTGCTATTTTCAGCTGCTCTGTGTGCTTCTGTGTCTGTTGTTCCAGGGAGCTGTCTGAGGGAGCTGCTATTTTCAGCTGGTCTGTGTGCTTCTGTGTCTGTTGTTCCAGGGAGCTGTCTGAGGGAGCTGCTATTTTCAGCTGGTCTGTGTGCTTCTGTGTCTGTTGTTCCAGGGAGCTGTCTGAGGGAGCCGTGCTGCTCAACCTGAAGAAGAGGTTTGAGAGACAGATCATCTATGTGAGTTTACTAACAACACACTGTTACGCCCGTTACCAATTACACTGATAACATTCACACCTGTCCCTCTATCAGGACACTGTTACGCCCGCTACCAATTACACTGATAACATTCACACCTGTCCCTCTGTCTGGACACTGTTACGCCCGCTACCAATTACACTGATAACATTCACACCTGTCCCTCTGTCTGGACACTGTTACGCCCGTTACCAATTACACTGATAACATTCACACCTGTCCCTCTATCTGGACACTGTTACGCCCGTTACCAATTACACTGATAACATTCACACCTGTCCCTCTATCTGGACACTGTTACGCCCGCTACCAATTACACTGATAACATTCACACCTGTCCCTCTATCTGGACACTGTTACGCCCTCTACCAATTACACTGATAACATTCACACCTGTCCCTCTATCTGGACACTGTTACGCCCGTTACCAATTACACTGATAACATTCACACCTGTCCCTCTGTCCCCTGTGCACACGTATAGGTAGGATCCTGCTGTGTGTGTTATTAGTGGGATGTGTGTTTATGTGTGTGTGTGTGTGTGTGTGTGTTTATGTGTTTGTGTGTGTGTGTGTGTGTGTGTGTGTGTGTGTGTGTGTGTGTGTGTGTGTGTGTGTGTGTGTGTGTGTGTGTACAGCGGTGGAAAAAGTACCCAATTGTCATACTTGAGTAACAGTAAAGATACCTTAATAGAAAATGACTCCAGTAAAAGTGAAAGTAACCCAGTAAAATACTACTTGAGGAAAAGTCTAAAAGTATTTGGTTTATACATATAGACATAGACATATATAGGTAGTATCCTTGTCTCAGAGAACCCTCTAGACATATATAGGTAGTATCCTGGTCTCCGTGAACCCTCTAGACATATATAGGTAGTATCCTGGTCCCAGTGAACCCCTCTAGACATATATAGGTAGTATCCTGGTCTCAGTGACCCCTCTAGACATATATAGGTAGTATCCTGGTCTCAGTGAACCCTCTAGACATATATAGGTAGTATCCTGGTCTCAGTGACCCCTCTAGACATATATAGGTAGTATCCTGGTCTCAGTGAACCCTCTAGACATATATAGGTAGTATCCTGGTCTCAGTGAACCTCTATAGGATGTTCAACATGTATCTCTCTGTCTCTAGACATATATAGGTAGTATCCTGGTCTCAGTGAACCATCTAGACATATATAGGTAGTATCCTGGTCTCAGTGAACCCTCTAGACATATATAGGTAGTATCCTGGTCTAAGTGAACCCTCTAGACATATATAGGTAGTATCCTGGTCTCAGAGAACCCTCTAGACATATATAGGTAGTATCCTGGTCCCAGTGAACCCTCTAGACATATATAGGTAGTATCCTGGTCTCAGTGAACCTCTATAGAATGTTCAACATGTATCTCTCTGTCTCTAGACATATATAGGTAGTATCCTGGTCTCAGTGAACCCTCTAGACATATATAGGTAGTATCCTGGTCTCAGAGAACCCTCTAGACATATATAGGTAGTATCCTGGTCTCAGTGAACCCCTATAGGATGTTCAACATGTATCTCTCTGTCTCTAGACATATATAGGTAGTATCCTGGTCTCAGTGAACCCTCTAGACATATATAGGTAGTATCCTGGTCTCAGTGACCCCTCTAGACATATATAGGTAGTATCCTGGTCTCAGTGAACCTCTATAGAATGTTCAACATGTATCTCTCTGTCTCTAGACATATATAGGTAGTATCCTGGTCTCAGTGAACCCTCTAGACATATATAGGTAGTATCCTGGTCTCAGTGAACCCTCTAGACATATATAGGTAGTAATCTGGTCTCAGTGAACCCTCTAGACATATATAGGTAGTATCCTGGTCTCAGTGAACCCTCTAGACATATATAGGTAGTATCCTGGTCTCAGTGAACCCTCTAGACATATATAGGTAGTATCCTGGTCTCAGTGAACCCTCTAGACATATATAGGTAGTAATCTGGTCTCAGTGAACCCTCTAGACATATATAGGTAGTATCCTGGTCTCAGTGAACCCTCTAGACATATATAGGTAGTATCCTGGTCTCAGTGAACCCTCTAGACATATATAGGTAGTATCCTGGTCTCAGTGAACCCTCTAGACATATATAGGTAGTATCCTGGTCTCAGTGACCCCTCTAGACATATATAGGTAGTATCCTGGTCTCAGTGAACCCTCTAGACATATATAGGTAGTATCCTGGTCCCAGTGAAGCCCTCTAGACATATATAGGTAGTATCCTGGTCTCAGTGAACCCTCTAGACATATATAGGTAGTATCCTGGTCTCAGTGACCCCTCTAGACATATATAGGTAGTATCCTGGTCTCAGTGAACCCTCTAGACATATATAGGTAGTATCCTGGTCTCAGTGACCCCCTATAGGATGTTCATCATGTATCACTCTGTCTCTAGACATATATAGGTAGTGTCCTGGTCTCAGGGAACCTCTATAGGATGTTCAACATGTATCTCTCTGTCTCTAGACATATATAGGTAGTATCCTGGTCTCAGTGAACCCTCTAGACATATATAGGTAGTATCCTGGTCTCAGTGAACCCTCTAGACATATATAGGTAGTATCCTGGTCTCAGTGAACCCTCTAGACATATATAGGTAGTAATCTGGTCTCAGTGAACCCTCTAGACATATATAGGTAGTAATCTGGTCTCAGTGAACCCTCTAGACATATATAGGTAGTAATCTGGTCTCAGTGAACCCTCTAGACATATAGAGGTAGTATCCTGGTCTCAGTGACCCCTCTAGACATATATAGGTAGTATCCTGGTCTCAGTGAACCCTCTAGACATATAGAGGTAGTATCCTGGTCTCAGTGAACCCTCTAGACATATATAGGTAGTATCCTGGTCTCAGTGAACCCCTATAGGATGTTCAACATGTATCTCTCTGTCTCTAGACATATATAGGTAGTATCCTGGTCTCAGTGAACCCCTATCGGATGTTCAACATGTACGGAACTGACATGGTGCTGAAGCACAAGGGAACCGCTCTGGGAGAGAACCCTCCGTAAGAACACTTCCTGTTACTGTGTTGTTGTGATGGTGTGTCTGTTCGTTAGAAGTGTATTATATGTGTGTGTTTGTGCATGTATTAATGCAATGAGTGTGTGTGTGTGTGTGTTTTATTAGTGTATTGTGTGTGTGTGTTATTGGTGTATTGTGTGTGTGTGTGTTATTTGTGTGTGTGTATGTGCATGTGTGTGTGTTATTGGTGTATTATTGGTGTATTGTGTGTATTATTTGTGTATTGTGTGTATTATTGGTGTATTATGTGTATTATTGGTGTATTGTGTGTATTATTGGTGTATTGTGTGTATTATTGGTGTATTGTGTGTATTATTGGTGTATTGTGTGTATTATTGGTGTATTGTGTGTGTTATTGGTGTATTGTGTGTATTGTTGGTGTATTGTGTGTGTTATTGGTGTATTGTGTGTATTATTGGTGTATTTTGTGTATTATTGGTGTATTGTGTGTATTATTGGTGTATTGTGTGTGTTATTGGTGTATTGTGTGTTATTGGTGTACTATTGGTGTATTGTGTGTATTATTGGTGTATTTTGTGTGTTATTGGTGTACTATTGGTGTATTGTGTGTATTATTGGTGTATTGTGTGTGTTATTGGTGTATTGTGTGTATTATTGGTGTATTATTGGTGTATTATTGGTGTATTATTGGTGTATTGTGTGTATTATTGGTGTATTGTGTGTATTATTGGTGTATTGTGTGCTAAATGACGTGTTATTCATGTTAATGTGTGTTCATTCTGTGGTTCTCCCCAGACACCTGTTTGCCATAGCAAACGTCTCCTACACCAAAATGATGGATGCCAAACAGAACCAGGTTATTATAATCAGGTGACTACACAACACAGCTGCTTCCTCCTGATACGCTCTAGCCCAGCGTTTCCTAAACTTGGTCCAGGGGACCCAGAAGGGAACACATGTTGTGTTTTGCCCTCCCTAGCACTACACAGCTGCTTCCTCCTGATACGCTCTAGTCCAGCGTTTCCTAAACTTGGTCCAGGGGACCCAGAAGGGACCACATGTTGTGTGTTGACCTCCCTAGCACTACACAGCTGCTTCCTCCTGATACGCTCTAGTCCAGCGTTTCCTAAACTTGGTCCAGGGGACCCAGAAGGGACCACATGTTGTGTGTTGACCTCCCTAGCACTACACAGCTGCTTCCTCCTGATACGCTCTAGTCCAGCGTTTCCTAAACTTGGTCCAGGGGACCCAGAAGGGAACAGATATTGTGTTTTGCCCTCCCTAGCACTACACAGCTGCTTCCTCCTGATACGCTCTAGTCCAGCGTTTCCTAAACTTGGTCCAGGGGACCCAGAAGGGAACACATGTTGTGTTTTGCCCTCCCTAGCACTACACAGCTGCTTCCTCCTGATACGCTCTAGTCCAGCGTTTCCTAAACTTGGTCCAGGGGACCCAGAAGGGAACACATGTTGTGTTTTGCCCTCCCTAGCACTACACAGCTGCTTCCTCCTGATACGCTCTAGTCCAGCGTTTCCTAAACTTGGTCCAGGGGACCCAGAAGGGAACACATATTGTGTTTTGCCCTCCCTAGCACTACACAGCTGCTTCCTCCTGATACGCTCTAGTCCAGCATTTCCTGCTTCCAATAATCGACCTCAGGTGGAATCAGCTGAGTTTAGGAAACGTTGAGCTGGAACTAACAGGTTTCTTAAGGACTTCTGTTGCTCCAGGGTTAAGGCAGTAAGAAGGACCCCCCCCTGCTGTCTGGGACTCTCTAGCTGTGTTCTGAAGGACCCCCCCCCCCTGCTGTCTTGGACTCTCTAGCTGTGTTCTGAAGGACCCCCCCCCCCCCCCCCCCCCCTGCTGTCTGGGACTCTAGCTGTGTTCTGAAGGACCCCCCCCCCTGCTGTCTGGGACTCTCTAGCTGTGTTCTGAAGGACCCCCCCCCCCCCCCCCCCCCTGCTGTCTGGGACTCTCTAGCTGTGTTCTGAAGGACCTCCCCCCCCCCTCCCTCTGCTGTCTGGGACTCTCTAGCTGTGTTCTGAAGGACCACCCCCCCCCCCCCCCCCCCCCTGCTGTCTGGGACTCTCTAGCTGTGTTCTGAAGGACCCCCCCCCCAACCCTGCTGTCTGGGACTCTCTAGCTGTGTTCTGAAGGACCCCCCCCCAACCCTGCTGTCTGGGACTCTCTAGCTGTGTTCTGAAGGACCCCCCCCCCAACCCTGCTGTCTGGGACACTCTAGCTGTGTTCTGAAGGACCCCCCCCCCCGCTGTCTGGGACACCCTAGCTGTGTTCTGAAGGATCCCCCCCCCCCCCCTCTGCTGTCTGGGACTCTCTAGCTGTGTTCTGAAGGACCCCCCCCCCCCCCCCCTCCCTCTGCTGTCTGGGACACTCTAGCTGTGTTCTGAAGGAGATACCTGTAAGGAAAGACCAGCCATGTCTGGGCCGGTATCATATCATGTCTCAGAGGGAGTGTGAAGTTGGCACAGTGAGCACATTCCTGCGTTAAGTTTCACCTCTCCGTCTCTGGTTAACTGAAAACCTTCCCCGTTACCGTCACCCTACACCGAGCACACGCCGGTCCACTCTGGACGGCTGTCATAATGATGGTGTTTAGCGGTAAGCTGTTGGCAGTGGGGACGTAAGGAAAGACTTGTTGTTTTCTGACCTTCATTTTGACAGGGAAGTCATTCTGAGACCAAGGGGTATCTGTACGACCCAGGAGGACCAGAACATCAATGATACAGACAGGTTTATCAACATAGAGGTCTCTGTTCACTGGCCTGTACGACCCAGGAGGACCAGAACATCAATGATACAGACAGGTTTATCAACATAGAGGTCTCTGTTCACTGGCCTGTACGACCCAGGAGGACCAGAACATCAATGATACAGACAGGTTTATCAACATAGAGGTCTCTGTTCACTGGCCTGTACGACCCAGGAGGACCAGAACATCTCATCTCAGACAGCTCTGTGACTTATTCCCCATAAAGGACCCCAAAACACTAAAATCAGCTTTACCTAACTCTGTGGAGACCGAAGGGGTCTCCAGTGTTATCTAACCTTGAGACCAGGTCTGGTACATTTACATTTTACATTTAAGTCATTTAGCAGACGCTCTTATCCAGAGCGACTTACAAATTGGTGCATTCACCTTATGACATCCAGTGGAACAGCCACTTTACAATAGTGCATCTAAATCTTTTAAGGGGGGGGGGGGGGGGTCAGAAGGATTACTTTATCCTATCCTAGGTATTCCTTAAAGAGGTGGGGTTTCAGGTGTCTCCGGAAGGTGGTGATTGACTCCGCTGTCCTGGCGTCGTGAGGGAGTTTGTTCCACCATTGGGGTGCCAGAGCGGCGAACAGTTTTGACTGGGCTGAGCGGGAACTGTACTTCCTCAGTGGTAGGGAGGCGAGCAGGCCAGAGGTGGATGAACGCAGTGCCCTTGTTTGGGTGTAGGGCCTGATCAGAGCCTGAAGGTACGGAGGTGCCGTTCCCCTCACAGCTCCGTAGGCAAGCACCATGGTCTTGTAGCGGATGCGAGCTTCAACTGGAAGCCAGTGGAGAGAGCGGAGGAGCGGGGTGACGTGAGAGAACTTGGGAAGGTTGAACACCAGACGGGCTGCGGCGTTCTGGATGAGTTGTAGGGGTTTAATGGCACAGGCAGGGAGCCCAGCCAACAGCGAGTTGCAGTAATCCAGACGGGAGATGACAAGTGCCTGGATTAGGACCTGCGCCGCTTCCTGTGTGAGGCAGGGTCGTACTCTGCGGATGTTGTAGAGCATGAACCTACAGGAACGGGCCACCGCCTTGATGTTATTTGAGAACGACAGGGTGTTGTCCAGGATCACGCCAAGGTTCTTAGCGCTCTGGGAGGAGGACACAATGGAGTTGTCAACCGTGATGGCGAGATCATGGAACGGGCAGTCCTTCCCCGGGAGGAAGAGCAGCTCCGTCTTGCCGAGGTTCAGCTTGAGGTGATGATCCGTCATCCACACTGATATGTCTGCCAGACATGCAGAGATGCGATTCGCCACCTGGTCATCAGAAGGGGGAAAGGAGAAGATTAATTGTGTGTCGTCTGCATAGCAATGATAGGAGAGACCATGTGAGGTTATGACAGAGCCAAGTGACTTGGTGTATAGCGAGAATAGGAGAGGGCCTAGAACAGAGCCCTGGGGGACACCAGTGGTGAGAGCACGTGGTGAGGAGACAGATTCTCGCCACGCCACCTGGTAGGAGCGACCTGTCAGGTAGGACGCAATCCAGGCGTGGGCCGCGCCGGAGATGCCCAACTCGGAGAGGGTGGAGAGGAGGATCTGGTGGTTCACAGTATCGAAGGCAGCCGATAGGTCTAGAAGGATGAGAGCAGAGGAGAGAGAGTTAGCTTTAGCAGTGCGGAGCGCCTCCGTGATACAGAGAAGAGCAGTCTCAGTTGAATGACTAGTCTTGAAACCTGACTGATTTGGATCAAGAAGGTCATTCTGAGAGAGATAGCAGGAGAGCTGGCCAAGGACGGCACGTTCAAGAGTTTTGGAGAGAAAAGAAAGAAGGGATACTGGTCTGTAGTTGTTGACATCGGAGGGATCGAGTGTAGGTTTTTTCAGAAGGGGTGCAACTCTCGCTCTCTTGAAGACGGAAGGGACGTAGCCAGCGGTCAGGGATGAGTTGATGAGCGAGGTGAGGTAAGGGAGAAGGTCTCCGGAAATGGTCTGGAGAAGAGAGGAGGGGATAGGGTCAAGCGGGCAGGTTGTTGGGCGGCCGGCCGTCACAAGACGCGAGATTTCATCTGGAGAGAGAGGGGAGAAAGAGGTCAGAGCACAGGGTAGGGCAGTGTGAGCAGAACCAGCGGTGTCGTTTGACTTAGCAAACGAGGATCGGATGTCGTCGACCTTCTTTTCAAAATGGTTGACGAAGTCATCTGCAGAGAGGGAGGAGGGGGGGGGGAGGGGGAGGAGGATTCAGGAGGGAGGAGAAGGTGGCAAAGAGCTTCCTAGGGTTAGAGGCAGATGCTTGGAATTTAG
This sequence comes from Salvelinus namaycush, assembly GCF_016432855.1. NCBI lineage: Eukaryota > Metazoa > Chordata > Actinopteri > Salmoniformes > Salmonidae > Salvelinus > Salvelinus namaycush. The sequence goes on from NW_024061516.1 coordinate 111,298, forward strand.
AGTGGTAGAAAGTGGCTTTAGCAGCAGAGACAGAAGAGGAAAATGTAGAGAGGAGGGAGTGAAAGGATGCCAGGTCCGCAGGGAGGCGAGTTTTCCTCCATTTCCGCTCGGCTGCCCGGAGCCCTGTTCTGTGAGCTCGCAATGAGTCGTCGAGCCACGGAGCAGGAGGGGAGGACCGAGCCGGCCTGGAGGATAGGGGACATAGAGAGTCAAAGGATGCAGAAAGGGAGGAGAGGAGGGTTGAGGAGGCAGAGTCAGGAGATAGGTTAGAGAAGGTTTGAGCAGAGGGAAGAGATGATAGGATGGAAGAGGAGAGAGTAGCGGGGGAGAGAGAGCGAAGGTTGGGACGGCGCGATACCATCCGAGTAGGGGCAGTGTGGGAAGTGTTGGATGAGAGCGAGAGGGAAAAGGATATAAGGTAGTGGTCGGAGACTTGGAGGGGAGTTGCGATGAGGTTAGTGGAAGAACAGCATCTAGTAAAGATGAGGTCAAGCGTATTGCCTGCCTTGTGAGTAGGGGGGGAAGGTGAGAGGGTGAGGTCAAAAGAGGAGAGGAGTGGAAAGAAGGAGGCAGAAAGGAATGAGTCAAAGGTAGACGTGGGGAGGTTAAAGTCACCCAGAACTGTGAGAGGTGAGCCGTCCTCAGGAAAGGAGCTTATCAAGACATCAAGCTCATTGATGAACTCTCCGAGGGAACCTGGAGGGCGATAAATGATAAGGATGTTAAGCTTGAAAGGGCTGGTAACTGTGACAGCATGGAATTCAAAGGAGGCGATAGACAGATGGGTAAGGGGAGAAAGAGAGAATGACCACTTGGGAGAGATGAGGATCCCGGTGCCACCACCCCGCTGACCAGAAGCTCTCGGGGTGTGCGAGAACACGTGGGCAGACGAGGAGAGAGCAGTAGGAGTGGCAGTGTTATCTGTGGTGATCCATGTTTCCGTCAGTGCCAAGAAGTCGAGGGACTGGAGGGAAGCATAGGCTGAGATGAACTCTGCCTTGTTGGCCGCAGATCGGCAGTTCCAGAGGCTGCCGGAGACCTGGAACTCCACGTGGGTCGTGCGCGCTGGGACCACCAGGTTAGGGTGGCCGCGGCCACGCGGTGTGAAGCGTTTGTATGGTCTGTGCAGAGAGGAGAGAACAGGGATAGACAGACACATAGTTGACAGGCTACAGAAGAGGCTACGCTAATGCAAAGGAGATTGGAATGACAAGTGGACTACACGTCTCGAATGTTCAGAAAGTTAAGCTTACGTTGCAAAAATCTTATTGACTAAAGTGATTAAAATGATACAGTACTGCTGAAGTAGGCTAGCTAGCAGTGGCTGCGTTGTTGACTTTGTTAGAAAGTGTAGCTGGCTAGGTAACCTCGATAGCTAGCTAGGTAACCTCGGTAACTGGCTAGATAATTAGTCTAAACTACACAATTGTCTTAGATACAAGGACAGCAAAGACAACTATGTAGCTAGCTAACACTACACTAATCAAATCGTTCCGTTGTAATGTAATAGTTTCTACAGTGCTGCTATTCGGTAGAAGTTGGCTAGCTAGCAGTGTGACTAGGTAGGAGAACGGCAGCGCGGCGGACGAAAATAGCTGGCTAGCTAACCGATAATTACTCTAGACTACGAATGTAATAGTTTCTACAGTGCTGCTAACACTACACTAATCAAGTCGTTCCGTTGTTCCGTTGAATGTAATAGTTTCTACAGTGCTGCTATTCGGTGGCTAGCTGGCTAGCTAGCTAGCAGTGTTGACTACGTTACGTTACGTTAAAAGAACGAAAATAGCTGGCTAGCTAACCGAAACTGGCTAGCTAACGCAACTATCTTAGATACAAAGACAGTAAAGACAACTATGTAGCTAGCTAACAATACACTAATCAAGTCGTTCCGTTGTTCCGTTGAATGTAATAGTTTCTACAGTGCTGCTATTCGGTGACTAGCTGGCTAGCTAGCAGTGTTGACTACGTTACGTTACGTTACGTTAAAAGGACGAAAATAGCTGGCTAGCTAACCGATAGTCTAAACTACCCAATTATCTTAGATACAAAGACAGCAAAGACAACTATGTAGCTAGCTAACACTACACTAATCAAGTCGTTCCGTTGTTCCGTTGAATGTAATAGTTTCTACAGTGCTGCTATTCGGTGGCTAGCTGGCTAGCTAGCTAGCAGTGTTGACTACGTTACGTTACGTTAAAAGAACGAAAATAGCTGGCTAGCTAACCGAAATTAGTCTAAACTACACAATTATCTTTGATACAAAGACGGCTATGTAGCTAGCTAAGATCAAGCAAATCAAACCGTTGTACTGTAATGAAATGAAATGAAATGTGATACTACCTGTGGAGCGAAGCGGAATGCGACCGGACAGCAAGGTGGTTTGTCTAGTTTGTCTAGTCTAGTGGTAATTTGGAAGTCTAAATTTAAATAATGATGATAGATACATACAACGTTTCTGCCTGAGTGCTTTGTAGATAAACACAAGAGAATGCTCTCCTTACATACAAAGAGGCCCAACCCACTTTTTGATACAAAACACAATGGTGCGTTCTAGAACCATCACCAGTAATAAACCTAAGAGCCCAATGTTGAGTTCTAGAACCATCACCAGTAATAAACCTAAGAGCCCAATGGTGAGTTCTAGAACCATCACCAGTAATAAACCTAAGAGCCCAATGGTGAGTTCTAGAACCATCACCAGTAATAAACCTAAGAGCCCAATGGTGAGTTCTAGAACCATCACCAGTAATAAACCTAAGGGCCCAATGGTGAGTTCTAGAACCATCACCAGTAATAAACCTAAGAGCCCAATGGTGAGTTCTAGAACCATCACCAGTAATAAACCTCAGAGCCCAATGGTGAGTTCTAGAACCATCACCAGTAATAAACCTCAGAGCCCAATGGTGAGTTCTAGAACCATCACCAGTAATAAACCTAAGAGCCCAATGGTGAGTTCTAGAACCATCACCAGTGATAAACCTAAGAGCCCAATGGTGAGTTCTAGAACCATCACCAGTGATACACCTAAGGGACTAATGGTGAGTTCTTGAACCATCACCAGTAATACACCTAAGAGCCCAATGGTGAGTTCTAGAACCATCACCAGTAATAAACCTAAGGGCCCAATGGTGAGTTCTAGAACCATCACCACTAATAAACCTAAGAGAACAATGGTGAGTTCTAGAACCATCACCAGTAATAAACCTAAGGGCCCAATGTTGAGTTCTAGAACCATCACCAGTAATAAACCTAAGAGAACAATGGTGAGTTCTATAACCATCACCAGTAATAAACCTAAGGGCCCAATGGTGAGTTCTAGAACCATCACCAGTAATAAACCTAAGGACCCAATGGTGAGTTCTAGAACCATCATCAGTAATAAACCTAAGGGCCCAATGTTGAGTTCTAGAACCATCACCAGTAATAAACCTAAGAGAACAATGGTGAGTTCTAGAACCATCACCAGTAATAAACCTAAGGGCCCAATGGTGAGTTCTAGAACCATCACCAGTAATAAACCTAAGGGCCCAATGGTGAGTTCTAGAACCATCACCAGTAATAAACCTAAGAGCCCAATGGTGAGTTCTAGAACCATCACCAGTAATAAACCTCAGAGCCCAATGGTGAGTTCTAGAACCATCACCAGTAATAAACCTAAGAGCCCAATGGTGAGTTCTAGAACCATCACCAGTAATAAACCTAAGGGCCCAATGGTGAGTTCTAGAACCATCACCAGTAATAAACCTAAGGACCCAATGGTGAGTTCTAGAACCATCATCAGTAATACACCTAAGTGAACAATGGTGAGTTCTAGAACCATCACCAGTAATAAACCTAAGTGAACAATGGTGAGTTCTAGAACCATCACCAGTAATAAACCTAAGAGAACAATGGTGAGTTCTAGAACCATCACCAGTAATAAACCTAAGGACCCAATGGTGAGTTCTAGAACCACCACCAGTAATAAACCTGAGGGCCCAATGGTGAGTTCTAGAACCATCACCAGTAATAAACCTGAGGGCCCAATGGTGAGTTCTAGAACCATCACCAGTAATAAACCTGAGGGCCCAATGGTGAGTTCTAGAACCATCACCAGTAATAAACCTGAGGGCCCAATGGTGAGTTCTAGAACCATCACCAGTAATAAACCTAAGGGCCCAATGGTGAGTTCTAGAACCATCATCAGTAATAAACCTGAGGGCCCAATGGTGAGTTCTAGAACCACCACCAGTAATAAACCTAAGGACCCAATGGTGAGTTCTAGAACCATCACCAGTAATAAACCTAAGGACCCAATGGTGAGTTCTAGAACCATCACCAGTAATAAACCTAAGGACCCAATGGTGAGTTCTAGAACCATCACCAGTAATAAACCTAAGAGAACAATGGTGAGTTCTAGAACCATCACCAGTAATAAACCTGAGGGCCCAATGGTGAGTTCTAGAACCATCACCAGTGATAAACCTAAGGGCCCAATGGTGAGTTCTAGAACCATCACCAGTAATAAACCTAAGAGCCCAATGGTGAGTTCTAGAACCATCACCAGTAATAAACCTAAGGACCCAATGGTGAGTTCTAGAACCACCACCAGTAATAAACCTGAGGGCCCAATGGTGAGTTCTAGAACCATCACCAGTAATAAACCTGAGGGCCCAATGGTGAGTTCTAGAACCATCACCAGTAATAAACCTGAGGGCCCAATGGTGAGTTCTAGAACCATCACCAGTAATAAACCTGAGGGCCCAATGGTGAGTTCTAGAACCATCACCAGTAATAAACCTAAGGGCCCAATGGTGAGTTCTAGAACCATCATCAGTAATAAACCTGAGGGCCCAATGGTGAGTTCTAGAACCACCACCAGTAATAAACCTAAGGACCCAATGGTGAGTTCTAGAACCATCACCAGTAATAAACCTAAGGACCCAATGGTGAGTTCTAGAACCATCACCAGTAATAAACCTAAGGACCCAATGGTGAGTTCTAGAACCATCACCAGTAATAAACCTAAGAGAACAATGGTGAGTTCTAGAACCATCACCAGTAATAAACCTGAGGGCCCAATGGTGAGTTCTAGAACCATCACCAGTGATAAACCTAAGGGCCCAATGGTGAGTTCTAGAACCATCACCAGTAATAAACCTAAGAGCCCAATGGTGAGTTCTAGAACCATCACCAGTAATAAACCTAAGGACCCAATGGTGAGTTCTAGAACCACCACCAGTAATAAACCTGAGGGCCCAATGGTGAGTTCTAGAACCATCACCAGTAATAAACCTGAGGGCCCAATGGTGAGTTCTAGAACCATCACCAGTAATAAACCTGAGGGCCCAATGGTGAGTTCTAGAACCATCACCAGTAATAAACCTGAGGGCCCAATGGTGAGTTCTAGAACCATCACCAGTAATAAACCTAAGGGCCCAATGGTGAGTTCTAGAACCATCATCAGTAATAAACCTGAGGGCCCAATGGTGAGTTCTAGAACCACCACCAGTAATAAACCTAAGGACCCAATGGTGAGTTCTAGAACCATCACCAGTAATAAACCTAAGGACCCAATGGTGAGTTCTAGAACCATCACCAGTAATAAACCTAAGGACCCAATGGTGAGTTCTAGAACCATCACCAGTAATAAACCTAAGAGAACAATGGTGAGTTCTAGAACCATCACCAGTAATAAACCTGAGGGCCCAATGGTGAGTTCTAGAACCATCACCAGTAATAAACCTGAGGGCCCAATGGTGAGTTCTAGAACCATCACCAGTAATAAACCTAAGGGCCCAATGGTGAGTTCTAGAACCATCATCAGTAATAAACCTGAGGGCCCAATGGTGAGTTCTAGAACCACCACCAGTAATAAACCTAAGGACCCAATGGTGAGTTCTAGAACCATCACCAGTAATAAACCTAAGGACCCAATGGTGAGTTCTAGAACCATCATCAGTAATAAACCTAAGAGAACAATGGTGAGTTCTAGAACCATCACCAGTAATAAACCTAAGGACCCAATGGTGAGTTCTAGAACCATCATCAGTAATAAACCTAAGAGAACAATGGTGAGTTCTAGAACCATCACCAGTAATAAACCTAAGAGAACAATGGTGAGTTCTAGAACCATCACCAGTAATAAACCTAAGAGAACAATGGTGAGTTCTAGAACCATCACCAGTAATACACCTAAGAGAACAATGGTGAGTTCTAGAACCATCACCAGTAATACACCTGAGAACCCAATGGTGAGTTCTAGAACCATCACCAGTAATAAACCTAAGAGAACAATGGTGAGTTCTAGAACCATCACCAGTAATACACCTAAGAGAACAATGGTGAGTTCTAGAACCACCACCAGTATTTAACCTGAAGTCACAGTGGAAAACAGCATCTACTGGTTTAAGTGTAGTGCTGCAGGCATATAGATCATATCCACAGAATCTAAAATAGACATAAAAGTGTCCTGGACAATATCCTTCCTATTATCAAAAGTCAGACATGCTTTGTTTCTGTTAAGAAACCAACCTTGAACTTCTTCACCAGCTCAGTGACATGTTTTTTTAATGACGGTTTGTCATCAAGCCAGATACCAAGATATTTGTAGAAATGGAACTCAGTTTGTGTACTGTTCAAACGAGTCATTACAAATTCATTTAAATCTGGGTTATGGGACCTAGACAAAAGCATGTGTTTTGTTTGTATTTAGCACTAACTTTAGATCCAGTGGTGACCTGTGTGTGTTTCAGTGTTAATTAGTGTTTATATTGACATTAAGTTCTGTGTGTGTTTCAGTGGGGAGAGTGGATCAGGGAAGACTGAGGCCACTAAACTGCTGCTGCGTTACCTAGCAGCAATACACCACAAACACAACATTACACAACAGGTAAACAGACACTCACACTCACACTTCTTCTGTATCCTAACCTTGTCTTCCTGTGTCTGACTCCCTGTGTCTGACTCCCTGTGTCTGACTCCCTGTGTCTGACTCCCTGTGTCTGACTCCCTGTGTCTGACTCTCTGTATCTGACTCCCTGTGTCTGACTCCCTGTGTCTGACTCCCTGTGTCTGACTCCCTGTGTCTCTGGGCTGCTCAGATTAAGGTAGCTGGTTTCTGCCTCTCTGTCTGTCTGGGTTCAGTAAAGCTTGGTTTGTGTCCCAATTACCATACTATCATATTGCATTCTATTACCATACTATCATATTGCATTCTATTACCATACTATCATATTTTATTCTATTACCATACTATCACATTGCATTCTATTACCATACTATCACATTGCATTCTATTACCATACTATCATATTGCATTCTATTACCATACTATCATTGCATTCTATTACCATACTATCATTGCATTCTATTACCATACTATCATATTGCATTCTATTACCATACTATCATATTGCATTCTATTACCATACTATCACATTGCATTCTATTACCATACTATCATATTGCATTCTATTACCATACTATCATTGCATTCTATTACCATACTATCATATTGCATTCTATTACATACTATCACATTGTATTCTATTACCATACTATCATATTGCAATTCTATTACACATACTATCCAATTAGTATTCTATACCATACTATCATATTGCATTCTATTACCGATACTATCATATTGCATTCTATTACCATACTATCACATTGCATTCTAGTACCTTATACTATCACATTGTCCTTCTATTACCATACTATAACCATTGCATTCTATTAATTATCCTATCACATTGCTATTCTATTACCATACTAGCACATTGCCATGCCTATTACTTATACTATCCATGTTGCATTCTATACCATACTATTCATATTGCATTCTATTTACCATACTATCAATATTGCCTTCATTGCCCATACTATCACATTGCATTCTATTACCATGACTAGCACATTGTATTGCTATTACCTATACTTATCATATTGCATTCTATTACCATACTATGATCAATACTATCATGCATTATATTACCATACTATCATATTGCATTCTATTACCATACGATCAGCATTGTATTTCTATTACCATACTATCACTATGCATGTCTATTACCTATACTATAATAGTGCATTCTATATATACTATCACATTTGCATCTATTACCCTACTATACACATTGCATTCTATTACCATACTATCATATTGCATTCTATTACCATACTATCATATTGCTTCTATTACCCATACTACCATACTATCAATTGCATTCTATTACCATACTATCACATTGCATTCTATTACCATACTATCACATTG